>NW_027101769.1:0-247548 GCF_035609145.1 Eleutherodactylus coqui | reverse complement strand
TACGGCAGCCTACAACAGTCAAATTGATTGCTGCTTATCACTTCTTTTGTGGTAGGTACAGTTATTCCAGATAGGGGAATGGGTAGGTTAAGTTATTCCAGGGAGGGGAATGCTTATGGGCAAGGCATTATGCTTGATCAGAGGCGGATGAAGTGGCAAAAAAGGCTCGGCCTACACCATGACCATGCCAATCGTCAACCCAAAGTAAATATGAGCCACACAGGTTGGTTGAAATAGCGCAACATGAATGATGGAACCTGTATCCAAGCGTCCCAGGATGCATTGCAGCGAAAACGTTCAACAATGTTCAGCGTGACCAATGTTTCTATCTTGGAAAATGAAATTGCATGCTGTATGGAGTGTTTTTGACATATCTTGTCTCAGGATTTGCTTGCAGTCCTACCATATCCCACAAAATGCAGAAGTGCAGTCAATGCAGCTTTTTACCTAAAATGGTAAAAATTGGTCAAAGCCTCATGCGGTTTATTACCTGCCCCTGGAATAACATCAATGGCAATTATAAGAATAATGCTGATAATAGTACAAATTTTGTATGTATGTTTTCAGCCCTACAAAACCATAACTATAGAAGTTTAAATTTATACGTAAAGCTAGATATTTGTAGAAATATCTATATTGATATATAACTATCTATTTATATAGCTAGATATATATCTATGCAGTAACATACATTAGATAGATAGATAGATAGATAGATAGATAGATAGATAGACTGTATATAAGCCTGCAAGTCTTGCACTTGAAGCAGCTTTATGATGTCATTAAGGCTCGATGGTGACACGCGCACCCGGAACAAGGACCACAGGTTGTTAGCGGCCATTTTTCCATCAGTCTCCACTGGAGCTAGAAGTGAGCAGACAGATACTCCTATAGACGCTGCTGGAGCCAGATCATTTGTCTCTGTGATGGACAACGTTTGAAATTCGCCCTTAAGCGGGAGACGGCAGCCTACAACAGTCAAATTGATCGCTGCTTATCACTTCTTTTGTGGTAGGTACAGTTATTCCAGATAGGGGAATGGGTAGGTTAAATTATTCCAGGGTGGGGAATGCTTATGGGCAAGGCATTATGCTTGATCGGAGGCGGATGAAGTGGCAAAAAAGGCTCGGCCTACACCATGACCATGCCAATCGTCAACCGAAAGTGAATATGAGCCACACAGGTTGGTTGAAATAGCGCAACATGAATGATGGAACCTGTATCCAAGCGTCCCAGGATGCATTGCAGCGAAAACGTTCAACAATGTTCAGCGTGACCAATGTTTCTATCTTGGAAAATGAAATTGCATGCTGTATGGAGTGTTTTTGACATATCTTGTCTCAGGATTTGCTTGCAGTCCTACCATATCCCACAAAATGCAGAAGTGCAGTCAATGCAGCTTTTTACCTAAAATGGTAAAAATTGGTCAAAGCCTCATGCGGTTTATTACCTGCCCCTGGAATAACATCAATGGCAATTATAAGAATAATGCTGATAATAGTACAAATTTTGTATGTATGTTTTCAGCCCTACAAAACCATAACTATAGAAGTTTAAATTTATACGTAAAGCTAGATATTTGTAGAAATATCTATATTGATATATAACTATCTATTTATATAGCTAGATATATATCTATGCAGTAACATACATTAGATAGATAGATAGATAGATAGATAGATAGATAGATAGATAGATAGATAGACTGTATATAAGCCTGCAAGTCTTGCACTTGAAGCAGCTTTATGATGTCATTAAGGCTCGATGGTGACACGCGCACCCGGAACAAGGACCACAGGTTGTTAGCGGCCATTTTTCCATCAGTCTCCACTGGAGCTAGAAGTGAGCAGACAGATACTCCTATAGACGCTGCTGGAGCCAGATCATTTGTCTCTGTGATGGACAACGTTTGAAATTCGCCCTTAAGCGGGAGACGGCAGCCTACAACAGTCAAATTGATCGCTGCTTATCACTTCTTTTGTGGTAGGTACAGTTATTCCAGATAGGGGAATGGGTAGGTTAAATTATTCCAGGGTGGGGAATGCTTATGGGCAAGGCATTATGCTTGATCGGAGGCGGATGAAGTGGCAAAAAAGGCTCGGCCTACACCATGACCATGCCAATCGTCAACCGAAAGTGAATATGAGCCACACAGGTTGGTTGAAATAGCGCAACATGAATGATGGAACCTGTATCCAAGCGTCCCAGGATGCATTGCAGCGAAAACGTTCAACAATGTTCAGCGTGACCAATGTTTCTATCTTGGAAAATGAAATTGCATGCTGTATGGAGTGTTTTTGACATATCTTGTCTCAGGATTTGCTTGCAGTCCTACCATATCCCACAAAATGCAGAAGTGCAGTCAATGCAGCTTTTTACCTAAAATGGTAAAAATTGGTCAAAGCCTCATGCGGTTTATTACCTGCCCCTGGAATAACATCAATGGCAATTATAAGAATAATGCTGATAATAGTACAAATTTTGTATGTATGTTTTCAGCCCTACAAAACCATAACTATAGAAGTTTAAATTTATACGTAAAGCTAGATATTTGTAGAAATATCTATATTGATATATAACTATCTATTTATATAGCTAGATATATATCTATGCAGTAACATACATTAGATAGATAGATAGATAGATAGATAGATAGATAGATAGATAGATAGATAGATAGACTGTATATAAGCCTGCAAGTCTTGCACTTGAAGCAGCTTTATGATGTCATTAAGGCTCGATGGTGACACGCGCACCCGGAACAAGGACCACAGGTTGTTAGCGGCCATTTTTCCATCAGTCTCCACTGGAGCTAGAAGTGAGCAGACAGATACTCCTATAGACGCTGCTGGAGCCAGATCATTTGTCTCTGTGATGGACAACGTTTGAAATTCGCCCTTAAGCGGGAGACGGCAGCCTACAACAGTCAAATTGATCGCTGCTTATCACTTCTTTTGTGGTAGGTACAGTTATTCCAGATAGGGGAATGGGTAGGTTAAATTATTCCAGGGTGGGGAATGCTTATGGGCAAGGCATTATGCTTGATCGGAGGCGGATGAAGTGGCAAAAAAGGCTCGGCCTACACCATGACCATGCCAATCGTCAACCGAAAGTGAATATGAGCCACACAGGTTGGTTGAAATAGCGCAACATGAATGATGGAACCTGTATCCAAGCGTCCCAGGATGCATTGCAGCGAAAACGTTCAACAATGTTCAGCGTGACCAATGTTTCTATCTTGGAAAATGAAATTGCATGCTGTATGGAGTGTTTTTGACATATCTTGTCTCAGGATTTGCTTGCAGTCCTACCATATCCCACAAAATGCAGAAGTGCAGTCAATGCAGCTTTTTACCTAAAATGGTAAAAATTGGTCAAAGCCTCATGCGGTTTATTACCTGCCCCTGGAATAACATCAATGGCAATTATAAGAATAATGCTGATAATAGTACAAATTTTGTATGTATGTTTTCAGCCCTACAAAACCATAACTATAGAAGTTTAAATTTATACGTAAAGCTAGATATTTGTAGAAATATCTATATTGATATATAACTATCTATTTATATAGCTAGATATATATCTATGCAGTAACATACATTAGATAGATAGATAGATAGATAGATAGATAGATAGATAGATAGATAGACTGTATATAAGCCTGCAAGTCTTGCACTTGAAGCAGCTTTATGATGTCATTAAGGCTCGATGGTGACACGCGCACCCGGAACAAGGACCACAGGTTGTTAGCGGCCATTTTTCCATCAGTCTCCACTGGAGCTAGAAGTGAGCAGACAGATACTCCTATAGACGCTGCTGGAGCCAGATCATTTGTCTCTGTGATGGACAACGTTTGAAATTCGCCCTTAAGCGGGAGACGGCAGCCTACAACAGTCAAATTGATTGCTGCTTATCACTTCTTTTGTGGTAGGTACAGTTATTCCAGATAGGGGAATGGGTAGGTTAAGTTATTCCAGGGAGGGGAATGCTTATGGGCAAGGCATTATGCTTGATCAGAGGCGGATGAAGTGGCAAAAAGGCTCGGCCTACACCATGACCATGCCAATCGTCAACCCAAAGTAAATATGAGCCACACAGGTTGGTTGAAATAGCGCAACATGAATGATGGAACCTGTATCCAAGCGTCCCAGGATGCATTGCAGCGAAAACGTTCAACAATGTTCAGCGTGACCAATGTTTCTATCTTGGAAAATGAAATTGCATGCTGTATGGAGTGTTTTTGACATATCTTGTCTCAGGATTTGCTTGCAGTCCTACCATATCCCACAAAATGCAGAAGTGCAGTCAATGCAGCTTTTTACCTAAAATGGTAAAAATTGGTCAAAGCCTCATGCGGTTTATTACCTGCCCCTGAATAACATCAATGGCAATTATAAGAATAATGCTGATAATAGTACAAATTTTGTATGTATGTTTTCAGCCCTACAAAACCATAACTATAGAAGTTTAAATTTATACGTAAAGCTAGATATTTGTAGAAATATCTATATTGATATATAACTATCTATTTATATAGCTAGATATATATCTATGCAGTAACATACATTAGATAGATAGATAGATAGATAGATAGATAGATAGATAGATAGATAGATAGATAGACTGTATATAAGCCTGCAAGTCTTGCACTTGAAGCAGCTTTATGATGTCATTAAGGCTCGATGGTGACACGCGCACCCGGAACAAGGACCACAGGTTGTTAGCGGCCATTTTTCCATCAGTCTCCACTGGAGCTAGAAGTGAGCAGACAGATACTCCTATAGACGCTGCTGGAGCCAGATCATTTGTCTCTGTGATGGACAACGTTTGAAATTCGCCCTTAAGCGGGAGACGGCAGCCTACAACAGTCAAATTGATCGCTGCTTATCACTTCTTTTGTGGTAGGTACAGTTATTCCAGATAGGGGAATGGGTAGGTTAAATTATTCCAGGGTGGGGAATGCTTATGGGCAAGGCATTATGCTTGATCGGAGGCGGATGAAGTGGCAAAAAAGGCTCGGCCTACACCATGACCATGCCAATCGTCAACCCAAAGTGAATATGAGCCACACAGGTTGGTTGAAATAGCGCAACATGAATGATGGAACCTGGATCCAAGCGTCCCAGGATGCATTGCAGCGAAAACGTTCAACAATGTTCAGCGTGACCAATGTTTCTATCTTGGAAAATGAAATTGCATGCTGTATGGAGTGTTTTTGACATATCTTGTCTCAGGATTTGCTTGCAGTCCTACCATATCCCACAAAATGCAGAAGTGCAGTCAATGCAGCTTTTTACCTAAAATGGTAAAAATTGGTCAAAGCCTCATGCGGTTTATTACCTGCCCCTGGAATAACATCAATGGCAATTATAAGAATAATGCTGATAATAGTACAAATTTTGTATGTATGTTTTCAGCCCTACAAAACCATAACTATAGAAGTTTAAATTTATACGTAAAGCTAGATATTTGTAGAAATATCTATATTGATATATAACTATCTATTTATATAGCTAGATATATATCTATGCAGTAACATACATTAGATAGATAGATAGATAGATAGATAGATAGATAGATAGACTGTATATAAGCCTGCAAGTCTTGCACTTGAAGCAGCTTTATGATGTCATTAAGGCTCGATGGTGACACGCGCACCCGGAACAAGGACCACAGGTTGTTAGCGGCCATTTTTCCATCAGTCTCCACTGGAGCTAGAAGTGAGCAGACAGATACTCCTATAGACGCTGCTGGAGCCAGATCATTTGTCTCTGTGATGGACAACGTTTGAAATTCGCCCTTAAGCGGGAGACGGCAGCCTACAACAGTCAAATTGATCGCTGCTTATCACTTCTTTTGTGGTAGGTACAGTTATTCCAGATAGGGGAATGGGTAGGTTAAATTATTCCAGGGTGGGGAATGCTTATGGGCAAGGCATTATGCTTGATCGGAGGCGGATGAAGTGGCAAAAAAGGCTCGGCCTACACCATGACCATGCCAATCGTCAACCGAAAGTGAATATGAGCCACACAGGTTGGTTGAAATAGCGCAACATGAATGATGGAACCTGTATCCAAGCGTCCCAGGATGCATTGCAGCGAAAACGTTCAACAATGTTCAGCGTGACCAATGTTTCTATCTTGGAAAATGAAATTGCATGCTGTATGGAGTGTTTTTGACATATCTTGTCTCAGGATTTGCTTGCAGTCCTACCATATCCCACAAAATGCAGAAGTGCAGTCAATGCAGCTTTTTACCTAAAATGGTAAAAATTGGTCAAAGCCTCATGCGGTTTATTACCTGCCCCTGGAATAACATCAATGGCAATTATAAGAATAATGCTGATAATAGTACAAATTTTGTATGTATGTTTTCAGCCCTACAAAACCATAACTATAGAAGTTTAAATTTATACGTAAAGCTAGATATTTGTAGAAATATCTATATTGATATATAACTATCTATTTATATAGCTAGATATATATCTATGCAGTAACATACATTAGATAGATAGATAGATAGATAGATAGATAGATAGATAGATAGATAGATAGATAGATAGACTGTATATAAGCCTGCAAGTCTTGCACTTGAAGCAGCTTTATGATGTCATTAAGGCTCGATGGTGACACGCGCACCCGGAACAAGGACCACAGGTTGTTAGCGGCCATTTTTCCATCAGTCTCCACTGGAGCTAGAAGTGAGCAGACAGATACTCCTATAGACGCTGCTGGAGCCAGATCATTTGTCTCTGTGATGGACAACGTTTGAAATTCGCCCTTAAGCGGGAGACGGCAGCCTACAACAGTCAAATTGATCGCTGCTTATCACTTCTTTTGTGGTAGGTACAGTTATTCCAGATAGGGGAATGGGTAGGTTAAATTATTCCAGGGTGGGGAATGCTTATGGGCAAGGCATTATGCTTGATCGGAGGCGGATGAAGTGGCAAAAAAGGCTCGGCCTACACCATGACCATGCCAATCGTCAACCGAAAGTGAATATGAGCCACACAGGTTGGTTGAAATAGCGCAACATGAATGATGGAACCTGTATCCAAGCGTCCCAGGATGCATTGCAGCGAAAACGTTCAACAATGTTCAGCGTGACCAATGTTTCTATCTTGGAAAATGAAATTGCATGCTGTATGGAGTGTTTTTGACATATCTTGTCTCAGGATTTGCTTGCAGTCCTACCATATCCCACAAAATGCAGAAGTGCAGTCAATGCAGCTTTTTACCTAAAATGGTAAAAATTGGTCAAAGCCTCATGCGGTTTATTACCTGCCCCTGGAATAACATCAATGGCAATTATAAGAATAATGCTGATAATAGTACAAATTTTGTATGTATGTTTTCAGCCCTACAAAACCATAACTATAGAAGTTTAAATTTATACGTAAAGCTAGATATTTGTAGAAATATCTATATTGATATATAACTATCTATTTATATAGCTAGATATATATCTATGCAGTAACATACATTAGATAGATAGATAGATAGATAGATAGATAGATAGATAGATAGACTGTATATAAGCCTGCAAGTCTTGCACTTGAAGCAGCTTTATGATGTCATTAAGGCTCGATGGTGACACGCGCACCCGGAACAAGGACCACAGGTTGTTAGCGGCCATTTTTCCATCAGTCTCCACTGGAGCTAGAAGTGAGCAGACAGATACTCCTATAGACGCTGCTGGAGCCAGATCATTTGTCTCTGTGATGGACAACGTTTGAAATTCGCCCTTAAGCGGGAGACGGCAGCCTACAACAGTCAAATTGATTGCTGCTTATCACTTCTTTTGTGGTAGGTACAGTTATTCCAGATAGGGGAATGGGTAGGTTAAGTTATTCCAGGGAGGGGAATGCTTATGGGCAAGGCATTATGCTTGATCAGAGGCGGATGAAGTGGCAAAAAAGGCTCGGCCTACACCATGACCATGCCAATCGTCAACCCAAAGTAAATATGAGCCACACAGGTTGGTTGAAATAGCGCAACATGAATGATGGAACCTGTATCCAAGCGTCCCAGGATGCATTGCAGCGAAAACGTTCAACAATGTTCAGCGTGACCAATGTTTCTATCTTGGAAAATGAAATTGCATGCTGTATGGAGTGTTTTTGACATATCTTGTCTCAGGATTTGCTTGCAGTCCTACCATATCCCACAAAATGCAGAAGTGCAGTCAATGCAGCTTTTTACCTAAAATGGTAAAAATTGGTCAAAGCCTCATGCGGTTTATTACCTGCCCCTGGAATAACATCAATGGCAATTATAAGAATAATGCTGATAATAGTACAAATTTTGTATGTATGTTTTCAGCCCTACAAAACCATAACTATAGAAGTTTAAATTTATACGTAAAGCTAGATATTTGTAGAAATATCTATATTGATATATAACTATCTATTTATATAGCTAGATATATATCTATGCAGTAACATACATTAGATAGATAGATAGATAGATAGATAGATAGATAGACTGTATATAAGCCTGCAAGTCTTGCACTTGAAGCAGCTTTATGATGTCATTAAGGCTCGATGGTGACACGCGCACCCGGAACAAGGACCACAGGTTGTTAGCGGCCATTTTTCCATCAGTCTCCACTGGAGCTAGAAGTGAGCAGACAGATACTCCTATAGACGCTGCTGGAGCCAGATCATTTGTCTCTGTGATGGACAACGTTTGAAATTCGCCCTTAAGCGGGAGACGGCAGCCTACAACAGTCAAATTGATCGCTGCTTATCACTTCTTTTGTGGTAGGTACAGTTATTCCAGATAGGGGAATGGGTAGGTTAAATTATTCCAGGGTGGGGAATGCTTATGGGCAAGGCATTATGCTTGATCGGAGGCGGATGAAGTGGCAAAAAAGGCTCGGCCTACACCATGACCATGCCAATCGTCAACCGAAAGTGAATATGAGCCACACAGGTTGGTTGAAATAGCGCAACATGAATGATGGAACCTGTATCCAAGCGTCCCAGGATGCATTGCAGCGAAAACGTTCAACAATGTTCAGCGTGACCAATGTTTCTATCTTGGAAAATGAAATTGCATGCTGTATGGAGTGTTTTTGACATATCTTGTCTCAGGATTTGCTTGCAGTCCTACCATATCCCACAAAATGCAGAAGTGCAGTCAATGCAGCTTTTTACCTAAAATGGTAAAAATTGGTCAAAGCCTCATGCGGTTTATTACCTGCCCCTGGAATAACATCAATGGCAATTATAAGAATAATGCTGATAATAGTACAAATTTTGTATGTATGTTTTCAGCCCTACAAAACCATAACTATAGAAGTTTAAATTTATACGTAAAGCTAGATATTTGTAGAAATATCTATATTGATATATAACTATCTATTTATATAGCTAGATATATATCTATGCAGTAACATACATTAGATAGATAGATAGATAGATAGATAGATAGATAGATAGATAGATAGACTGTATATAAGCCTGCAAGTCTTGCACTTGAAGCAGCTTTATGATGTCATTAAGGCTCGATGGTGACACGCGCACCCGGAACAAGGACCACAGGTTGTTAGCGGCCATTTTTCCATCAGTCTCCACTGGAGCTAGAAGTGAGCAGACAGATACTCCTATAGACGCTGCTGGAGCCAGATCATTTGTCTCTGTGATGGACAACGTTTGAAATTCGCCCTTAAGCGGGAGACGGCAGCCTACAACAGTCAAATTGATCGCTGCTTATCACTTCTTTTGTGGTAGGTACAGTTATTCCAGATAGGGGAATGGGTAGGTTAAATTATTCCAGGGTGGGGAATGCTTATGGGCAAGGCATTATGCTTGATCGGAGGCGGATGAAGTGGCAAAAAAGGCTCGGCCTACACCATGACCATGCCAATCGTCAACCGAAAGTGAATATGAGCCACACAGGTTGGTTGAAATAGCGCAACATGAATGATGGAACCTGTATCCAAGCGTCCCAGGATGCATTGCAGCGAAAACGTTCAACAATGTTCAGCGTGACCAATGTTTCTATCTTGGAAAATGAAATTGCATGCTGTATGGAGTGTTTTTGACATATCTTGTCTCAGGATTTGCTTGCAGTCCTACCATATCCCACAAAATGCAGAAGTGCAGTCAATGCAGCTTTTTACCTAAAATGGTAAAAATTGGTCAAAGCCTCATGCGGTTTATTACCTGCCCCTGGAATAACATCAATGGCAATTATAAGAATAATGCTGATAATAGTACAAATTTTGTATGTATGTTTTCAGCCCTACAAAACCATAACTATAGAAGTTTAAATTTATACGTAAAGCTAGATATTTGTAGAAATATCTATATTGATATATAACTATCTATTTATATAGCTAGATATATATCTATGCAGTAACATACATTAGATAGATAGATAGATAGATAGATAGATAGATAGATAGATAGATAGATAGATAGATAGATAGACTGTATATAAGCCTGCAAGTCTTGCACTTGAAGCAGCTTTATGATGTCATTAAGGCTCGATGGTGACACGCGCACCCGGAACAAGGACCACAGGTTGTTAGCGGCCATTTTTCCATCAGTCTCCACTGGAGCTAGAAGTGAGCAGACAGATACTCCTATAGACGCTGCTGGAGCCAGATCATTTGTCTCTGTGATGGACAACGTTTGAAATTCGCCCTTAAGCGGGAGACGGCAGCCTACAACAGTCAAATTGATCGCTGCTTATCACTTCTTTTGTGGTAGGTACAGTTATTCCAGATAGGGGAATGGGTAGGTTAAATTATTCCAGGGTGGGGAATGCTTATGGGCAAGGCATTATGCTTGATCGGAGGCGGATGAAGTGGCAAAAAAGGCTCGGCCTACACCATGACCATGCCAATCGTCAACCGAAAGTGAATATGAGCCACACAGGTTGGTTGAAATAGCGCAACATGAATGATGGAACCTGTATCCAAGCGTCCCAGGATGCATTGCAGCGAAAACGTTCAACAATGTTCAGCGTGACCAATGTTTCTATCTTGGAAAATGAAATTGCATGCTGTATGGAGTGTTTTTGACATATCTTGTCTCAGGATTTGCTTGCAGTCCTACCATATCCCACAAAATGCAGAAGTGCAGTCAATGCAGCTTTTTACCTAAAATGGTAAAAATTGGTCAAAGCCTCATGCGGTTTATTACCTGCCCCTGGAATAACATCAATGGCAATTATAAGAATAATGCTGATAATAGTACAAATTTTGTATGTATGTTTTCAGCCCTACAAAACCATAACTATAGAAGTTTAAATTTATACGTAAAGCTAGATATTTGTAGAAATATCTATATTGATATATAACTATCTATTTATATAGCTAGATATATATCTATGCAGTAACATACATTAGATAGATAGATAGATAGATAGATAGATAGATAGATAGATAGATAGATAGATAGATAGATAGATAGACTGTATATAAGCCTGCAAGTCTTGCACTTGAAGCAGCTTTATGATGTCATTAAGGCTCGATGGTGACACGCGCACCCGGAACAAGGACCACAGGTTGTTAGCGGCCATTTTTCCATCAGTCTCCACTGGAGCTAGAAGTGAGCAGACAGATACTCCTATAGACGCTGCTGGAGCCAGATCATTTGTCTCTGTGATGGACAACGTTTGAAATTCGCCCTTAAGCGGGAGACGGCAGCCTACAACAGTCAAATTGATTGCTGCTTATCACTTCTTTTGTGGTAGGTACAGTTATTCCAGATAGGGGAATGGGTAGGTTAAGTTATTCCAGGGAGGGGAATGCTTATGGGCAAGGCATTATGCTTGATCAGAGGCGGATGAAGTGGCAAAAAAGGCTCGGCCTACACCATGACCATGCCAATCGTCAACCCAAAGTAAATATGAGCCACACAGGTTGGTTGAAATAGCGCAACATGAATGATGGAACCTGTATCCAAGCGTCCCAGGATGCATTGCAGCGAAAACGTTCAACAATGTTCAGCGTGACCAATGTTTCTATCTTGGAAAATGAAATTGCATGCTGTATGGAGTGTTTTTGACATATCTTGTCTCAGGATTTGCTTGCAGTCCTACCATATCCCACAAAATGCAGAAGTGCAGTCAATGCAGCTTTTTACCTAAAATGGTAAAAATTGGTCAAAGCCTCATGCGGTTTATTACCTGCCCCTGGAATAACATCAATGGCAATTATAAGAATAATGCTGATAATAGTACAAATTTTGTATGTATGTTTTCAGCCCTACAAAACCATAACTATAGAAGTTTAAATTTATACGTAAAGCTAGATATTTGTAGAAATATCTATATTGATATATAACTATCTATTTATATAGCTAGATATATATCTATGCAGTAACATACATTAGATAGATAGATAGATAGATAGATAGATAGATAGATAGATAGATAGATAGATAGATAGACTGTATATAAGCCTGCAAGTCTTGCACTTGAAGCAGCTTTATGATGTCATTAAGGCTCGATGGTGACACGCGCACCCGGAACAAGGACCACAGGTTGTTAGCGGCCATTTTTCCATCAGTCTCCACTGGAGCTAGAAGTGAGCAGACAGATACTCCTATAGACGCTGCTGGAGCCAGATCATTTGTCTCTGTGATGGACAACGTTTGAAATTCGCCCTTAAGCGGGAGACGGCAGCCTACAACAGTCAAATTGATCGCTGCTTATCACTTCTTTTGTGGTAGGTACAGTTATTCCAGATAGGGGAATGGGTAGGTTAAATTATTCCAGGGTGGGGAATGCTTATGGGCAAGGCATTATGCTTGATCGGAGGCGGATGAAGTGGCAAAAAAGGCTCGGCCTACACCATGACCATGCCAATCGTCAACCGAAAGTGAATATGAGCCACACAGGTTGGTTGAAATAGCGCAACATGAATGATGGAACCTGTATCCAAGCGTCCCAGGATGCATTGCAGCGAAAACGTTCAACAATGTTCAGCGTGACCAATGTTTCTATCTTGGAAAATGAAATTGCATGCTGTATGGAGTGTTTTTGACATATCTTGTCTCAGGATTTGCTTGCAGTCCTACCATATCCCACAAAATGCAGAAGTGCAGTCAATGCAGCTTTTTACCTAAAATGGTAAAAATTGGTCAAAGCCTCATGCGGTTTATTACCTGCCCCTGGAATAACATCAATGGCAATTATAAGAATAATGCTGATAATAGTACAAATTTTGTATGTATGTTTTCAGCCCTACAAAACCATAACTATAGAAGTTTAAATTTATACGTAAAGCTAGATATTTGTAGAAATATCTATATTGATATATAACTATCTATTTATATAGCTAGATATATATCTATGCAGTAACATACATTAGATAGATAGATAGATAGATAGATAGATAGATAGATAGATAGATAGATAGATAGATAGATAGACTGTATATAAGCCTGCAAGTCTTGCACTTGAAGCAGCTTTATGATGTCATTAAGGCTCGATGGTGACACGCGCACCCGGAACAAGGACCACAGGTTGTTAGCGGCCATTTTTCCATCAGTCTCCACTGGAGCTAGAAGTGAGCAGACAGATACTCCTATAGACGCTGCTGGAGCCAGATCATTTGTCTCTGTGATGGACAACGTTTGAAATTCGCCCTTAAGCGGGAGACGGCAGCCTACAACAGTCAAATTGATCGCTGCTTATCACTTCTTTTGTGGTAGGTACAGTTATTCCAGATAGGGGAATGGGTAGGTTAAATTATTCCAGGGTGGGGAATGCTTATGGGCAAGGCATTATGCTTGATCGGAGGCGGATGAAGTGGCAAAAAAGGCTCGGCCTACACCATGACCATGCCAATCGTCAACCGAAAGTGAATATGAGCCACACAGGTTGGTTGAAATAGCGCAACATGAATGATGGAACCTGTATCCAAGCGTCCCAGGATGCATTGCAGCGAAAACGTTCAACAATGTTCAGCGTGACCAATGTTTCTATCTTGGAAAATGAAATTGCATGCTGTATGGAGTGTTTTTGACATATCTTGTCTCAGGATTTGCTTGCAGTCCTACCATATCCCACAAAATGCAGAAGTGCAGTCAATGCAGCTTTTTACCTAAAATGGTAAAAATTGGTCAAAGCCTCATGCGGTTTATTACCTGCCCCTGGAATAACATCAATGGCAATTATAAGAATAATGCTGATAATAGTACAAATTTTGTATGTATGTTTTCAGCCCTACAAAACCATAACTATAGAAGTTTAAATTTATACGTAAAGCTAGATATTTGTAGAAATATCTATATTGATATATAACTATCTATTTATATAGCTAGATATATATCTATGCAGTAACATACATTAGATAGATAGATAGATAGATAGATAGATAGATAGATAGATAGATAGATAGATAGACTGTATATAAGCCTGCAAGTCTTGCACTTGAAGCAGCTTTATGATGTCATTAAGGCTCGATGGTGACACGCGCACCCGGAACAAGGACCACAGGTTGTTAGCGGCCATTTTTCCATCAGTCTCCACTGGAGCTAGAAGTGAGCAGACAGATACTCCTATAGACGCTGCTGGAGCCAGATCATTTGTCTCTGTGATGGACAACGTTTGAAATTCGCCCTTAAGCGGGAGACGGCAGCCTACAACAGTCAAATTGATCGCTGCTTATCACTTCTTTTGTGGTAGGTACAGTTATTCCAGATAGGGGAATGGGTAGGTTAAATTATTCCAGGGTGGGGAATGCTTATGGGCAAGGCATTATGCTTGATCGGAGGCGGATGAAGTGGCAAAAAAGGCTCGGCCTACACCATGACCATGCCAATCGTCAACCGAAAGTGAATATGAGCCACACAGGTTGGTTGAAATAGCGCAACATGAATGATGGAACCTGTATCCAAGCGTCCCAGGATGCATTGCAGCGAAAACGTTCAACAATGTTCAGCGTGACCAATGTTTCTATCTTGGAAAATGAAATTGCATGCTGTATGGAGTGTTTTTGACATATCTTGTCTCAGGATTTGCTTGCAGTCCTACCATATCCCACAAAATGCAGAAGTGCAGTCAATGCAGCTTTTTACCTAAAATGGTAAAAATTGGTCAAAGCCTCATGCGGTTTATTACCTGCCCCTGGAATAACATCAATGGCAATTATAAGAATAATGCTGATAATAGTACAAATTTTGTATGTATGTTTTCAGCCCTACAAAACCATAACTATAGAAGTTTAAATTTATACGTAAAGCTAGATATTTGTAGAAATATCTATATTGATATATAACTATCTATTTATATAGCTAGATATATATCTATGCAGTAACATACATTAGATAGATAGATAGATAGATAGATAGATAGATAGATAGATAGATAGATAGACTGTATATAAGCCTGCAAGTCTTGCACTTGAAGCAGCTTTATGATGTCATTAAGGCTCGATGGTGACACGCGCACCCGGAACAAGGACCACAGGTTGTTAGCGGCCATTTTTCCATCAGTCTCCACTGGAGCTAGAAGTGAGCAGACAGATACTCCTATAGACGCTGCTGGAGCCAGATCATTTGTCTCTGTGATGGACAACGTTTGAAATTCGCCCTTAAGCGGGAGACGGCAGCCTACAACAGTCAAATTGATTGCTGCTTATCACTTCTTTTGTGGTAGGTACAGTTATTCCAGATAGGGGAATGGGTAGGTTAAGTTATTCCAGGGAGGGGAATGCTTATGGGCAAGGCATTATGCTTGATCAGAGGCGGATGAAGTGGCAAAAAAGGCTCGGCCTACACCATGACCATGCCAATCGTCAACCCAAAGTAAATATGAGCCACACAGGTTGGTTGAAATAGCGCAACATGAATGATGGAACCTGTATCCAAGCGTCCCAGGATGCATTGCAGCGAAAACGTTCAACAATGTTCAGCGTGACCAATGTTTCTATCTTGGAAAATGAAATTGCATGCTGTATGGAGTGTTTTTGACATATCTTGTCTCAGGATTTGCTTGCAGTCCTACCATATCCCACAAAATGCAGAAGTGCAGTCAATGCAGCTTTTTACCTAAAATGGTAAAAATTGGTCAAAGCCTCATGCGGTTTATTACCTGCCCCTGGAATAACATCAATGGCAATTATAAGAATAATGCTGATAATAGTACAAATTTTGTATGTATGTTTTCAGCCCTACAAAACCATAACTATAGAAGTTTAAATTTATACGTAAAGCTAGATATTTGTAGAAATATCTATATTGATATATAACTATCTATTTATATAGCTAGATATATATCTATGCAGTAACATACATTAGATAGATAGATAGATAGATAGATAGATAGATAGATAGATAGATAGACTGTATATAAGCCTGCAAGTCTTGCACTTGAAGCAGCTTTATGATGTCATTAAGGCTCGATGGTGACACGCGCACCCGGAACAAGGACCACAGGTTGTTAGCGGCCATTTTTCCATCAGTCTCCACTGGAGCTAGAAGTGAGCAGACAGATACTCCTATAGACGCTGCTGGAGCCAGATCATTTGTCTCTGTGATGGACAACGTTTGAAATTCGCCCTTAAGCGGGAGACGGCAGCCTACAACAGTCAAATTGATCGCTGCTTATCACTTCTTTTGTGGTAGGTACAGTTATTCCAGATAGGGGAATGGGTAGGTTAAATTATTCCAGGGTGGGGAATGCTTATGGGCAAGGCATTATGCTTGATCGGAGGCGGATGAAGTGGCAAAAAAGGCTCGGCCTACACCATGACCATGCCAATCGTCAACCCAAAGTGAATATGAGCCACACAGGTTGGTTGAAATAGCGCAACATGAATGATGGAACCTGGATCCAAGCGTCCCAGGATGCATTGCAGCGAAAACGTTCAACAATGTTCAGCGTGACCAATGTTTCTATCTTGGAAAATGAAATTGCATGCTGTATGGAGTGTTTTTGACATATCTTGTCTCAGGATTTGCTTGCAGTCCTACCATATCCCACAAAATGCAGAAGTGCAGTCAATGCAGCTTTTTACCTAAAATGGTAAAAATTGGTCAAAGCCTCATGCGGTTTATTACCTGCCCCTGGAATAACATCAATGGCAATTATAAGAATAATGCTGATAATAGTACAAATTTTGTATGTATGTTTTCAGCCCTACAAAACCATAACTATAGAAGTTTAAATTTATACGTAAAGCTAGATATTTGTAGAAATATCTATATTGATATATAACTATCTATTTATATAGCTAGATATATATCTATGCAGTAACATACATTAGATAGATAGATAGATAGATAGATAGATAGATAGATAGATAGATAGATAGACTGTATATAAGCCTGCAAGTCTTGCACTTGAAGCAGCTTTATGATGTCATTAAGGCTCGATGGTGACACGCGCACCCGGAACAAGGACCACAGGTTGTTAGCGGCCATTTTTCCATCAGTCTCCACTGGAGCTAGAAGTGAGCAGACAGATACTCCTATAGACGCTGCTGGAGCCAGATCATTTGTCTCTGTGATGGACAACGTTTGAAATTCGCCCTTAAGCGGGAGACGGCAGCCTACAACAGTCAAATTGATCGCTGCTTATCACTTCTTTTGTGGTAGGTACAGTTATTCCAGATAGGGGAATGGGTAGGTTAAATTATTCCAGGGTGGGGAATGCTTATGGGCAAGGCATTATGCTTGATCGGAGGCGGATGAAGTGGCAAAAAAGGCTCGGCCTACACCATGACCATGCCAATCGTCAACCGAAAGTGAATATGAGCCACACAGGTTGGTTGAAATAGCGCAACATGAATGATGGAACCTGTATCCAAGCGTCCCAGGATGCATTGCAGCGAAAACGTTCAACAATGTTCAGCGTGACCAATGTTTCTATCTTGGAAAATGAAATTGCATGCTGTATGGAGTGTTTTTGACATATCTTGTCTCAGGATTTGCTTGCAGTCCTACCATATCCCACAAAATGCAGAAGTGCAGTCAATGCAGCTTTTTACCTAAAATGGTAAAAATTGGTCAAAGCCTCATGCGGTTTATTACCTGCCCCTGGAATAACATCAATGGCAATTATAAGAATAATGCTGATAATAGTACAAATTTTGTATGTATGTTTTCAGCCCTACAAAACCATAACTATAGAAGTTTAAATTTATACGTAAAGCTAGATATTTGTAGAAATATCTATATTGATATATAACTATCTATTTATATAGCTAGATATATATCTATGCAGTAACATACATTAGATAGATAGATAGATAGATAGATAGATAGATAGATAGATAGATAGATAGACTGTATATAAGCCTGCAAGTCTTGCACTTGAAGCAGCTTTATGATGTCATTAAGGCTCGATGGTGACACGCGCACCCGGAACAAGGACCACAGGTTGTTAGCGGCCATTTTTCCATCAGTCTCCACTGGAGCTAGAAGTGAGCAGACAGATACTCCTATAGACGCTGCTGGAGCCAGATCATTTGTCTCTGTGATGGACAACGTTTGAAATTCGCCCTTAAGCGGGAGACGGCAGCCTACAACAGTCAAATTGATCGCTGCTTATCACTTCTTTTGTGGTAGGTACAGTTATTCCAGATAGGGGAATGGGTAGGTTAAATTATTCCAGGGTGGGGAATGCTTATGGGCAAGGCATTATGCTTGATCGGAGGCGGATGAAGTGGCAAAAAAGGCTCGGCCTACACCATGACCATGCCAATCGTCAACCGAAAGTGAATATGAGCCACACAGGTTGGTTGAAATAGCGCAACATGAATGATGGAACCTGTATCCAAGCGTCCCAGGATGCATTGCAGCGAAAACGTTCAACAATGTTCAGCGTGACCAATGTTTCTATCTTGGAAAATGAAATTGCATGCTGTATGGAGTGTTTTTGACATATCTTGTCTCAGGATTTGCTTGCAGTCCTACCATATCCCACAAAATGCAGAAGTGCAGTCAATGCAGCTTTTTACCTAAAATGGTAAAAATTGGTCAAAGCCTCATGCGGTTTATTACCTGCCCCTGGAATAACATCAATGGCAATTATAAGAATAATGCTGATAATAGTACAAATTTTGTATGTATGTTTTCAGCCCTACAAAACCATAACTATAGAAGTTTAAATTTATACGTAAAGCTAGATATTTGTAGAAATATCTATATTGATATATAACTATCTATTTATATAGCTAGATATATATCTATGCAGTAACATACATTAGATAGATAGATAGATAGATAGATAGATAGATAGATAGACTGTATATAAGCCTGCAAGTCTTGCACTTGAAGCAGCTTTATGATGTCATTAAGGCTCGATGGTGACACGCGCACCCGGAACAAGGATCACAGGTTGTTAGCGGCCATTTTTCCATCAGTCTCCACTGGAGCTAGAAGTGAGCAGACAGATACTCCTATAGACGCTGCTGGAGCCAGATCATTTGTCTCTGTGATGGACAACGTTTGAAATTCGCCCTTAAGCGGGAGACGGCAGCCTACAACAGTCAAATTGATTGCTGCTTATCACTTCTTTTGTGGTAGGTACAGTTATTCCAGATAGGGGAATGGGTAGGTTAAGTTATTCCAGGGAGGGGAATGCTTATGGGCAAGGCATTATGCTTGATCAGAGGCGGATGAAGTGGCAAAAAAGGCTCGGCCTACACCATGACCATGCCAATCGTCAACCCAAAGTGAATATGAGCCACACAGGTTGGTTGAAATAGCGCAACATGAATGATGGAACCTGTATCCAAGCGTCCCAGGATGCATTGCAGCGAAAACGTTCAACAATGTTCAGCGTGACCAATGTTTCTATCTTGGAAAATGAAATTGCATGCTGTATGGAGTGTTTTTGACATATCTTGTCTCAGGATTTGCTTGCAGTCCTACCATATCCCACAAAATGCAGAAGTGCAGTCAATGCAGCTTTTTACCTAAAATGGTAAAAATTGGTCAAAGCCTCATGCGGTTTATTACCTGCCCCTGGAATAACATCAATGGCAATTATAAGAATAATGCTGATAATAGTACAAATTTTGTATGTATGTTTTCAGCCCTACAAAACCATAACTATAGAAGTTTAAATTTATACGTAAAGCTAGATATTTGTAGAAATATCTATATTGATATATAACTATCTATTTATATAGCTAGATATATATCTATGCAGTAACATACATTAGATAGATAGATAGATAGATAGATAGATAGATAGATAGATAGACTGTATATAAGCCTGCAAGTCTTGCACTTGAAGCAGCTTTATGATGTCATTAAGGCTCGATGGTGACACGCGCACCCGGAACAAGGACCACAGGTTGTTAGCGGCCATTTTTCCATCAGTCTCCACTGGAGCTAGAAGTGAGCAGACAGATACTCCTATAGACGCTGCTGGAGCCAGATCATTTGTCTCTGTGATGGACAACGTTTGAAATTCGCCCTTAAGCGGGAGACGGCAGCCTACAACAGTCAAATTGATTGCTGCTTATCACTTCTTTTGTGGTAGGTACAGTTATTCCAGATAGGGGAATGGGTAGGTTAAGTTATTCCAGGGAGGGGAATGCTTATGGGCAAGGCATTATGCTTGATCAGAGGCGGATGAAGTGGCAAAAAAGGCTCGGCCTACACCATGACCATGCCAATCGTCAACCCAAAGTAAATATGAGCCACACAGGTTGGTTGAAATAGCGCAACATGAATGATGGAACCTGTATCCAAGCGTCCCAGGATGCATTGCAGCGAAAACGTTCAACAATGTTCAGCGTGACCAATGTTTCTATCTTGGAAAATGAAATTGCATGCTGTATGGAGTGTTTTTGACATATCTTGTCTCAGGATTTGCTTGCAGTCCTACCATATCCCACAAAATGCAGAAGTGCAGTCAATGCAGCTTTTTACCTAAAATGGTAAAAATTGGTCAAAGCCTCATGCGGTTTATTACCTGCCCCTGGAATAACATCAATGGCAATTATAAGAATAATGCTGATAATAGTACAAATTTTGTATGTATGTTTTCAGCCCTACAAAACCATAACTATAGAAGTTTAAATTTATACGTAAAGCTAGATATTTGTAGAAATATCTATATTGATATATAACTATCTATTTATATAGCTAGATATATATCTATGCAGTAACATACATTAGATAGATAGATAGATAGATAGATAGATAGATAGATAGATAGATAGACTGTATATAAGCCTGCAAGTCTTGCACTTGAAGCAGCTTTATGATGTCATTAAGGCTCGATGGTGACACGCGCACCCGGAACAAGGACCACAGGTTGTTAGCGGCCATTTTTCCATCAGTCTCCACTGGAGCTAGAAGTGAGCAGACAGATACTCCTATAGACGCTGCTGGAGCCAGATCATTTGTCTCTGTGATGGACAACGTTTGAAATTCGCCCTTAAGCGGGAGACGGCAGCCTACAACAGTCAAATTGATCGCTGCTTATCACTTCTTTTGTGGTAGGTACAGTTATTCCAGATAGGGGAATGGGTAGGTTAAATTATTCCAGGGTGGGGAATGCTTATGGGCAAGGCATTATGCTTGATCGGAGGCGGATGAAGTGGCAAAAAAGGCTCGGCCTACACCATGACCATGCCAATCGTCAACCGAAAGTGAATATGAGCCACACAGGTTGGTTGAAATAGCGCAACATGAATGATGGAACCTGTATCCAAGCGTCCCAGGATGCATTGCAGCGAAAACGTTCAACAATGTTCAGCGTGACCAATGTTTCTATCTTGGAAAATGAAATTGCATGCTGTATGGAGTGTTTTTGACATATCTTGTCTCAGGATTTGCTTGCAGTCCTACCATATCCCACAAAATGCAGAAGTGCAGTCAATGCAGCTTTTTACCTAAAATGGTAAAAATTGGTCAAAGCCTCATGCGGTTTATTACCTGCCCCTGGAATAACATCAATGGCAATTATAAGAATAATGCTGATAATAGTACAAATTTTGTATGTATGTTTTCAGCCCTACAAAACCATAACTATAGAAGTTTAAATTTATACGTAAAGCTAGATATTTGTAGAAATATCTATATTGATATATAACTATCTATTTATATAGCTAGATATATATCTATGCAGTAACATACATTAGATAGATAGATAGATAGATAGATAGATAGATAGATAGACTGTATATAAGCCTGCAAGTCTTGCACTTGAAGCAGCTTTATGATGTCATTAAGGCTCGATGGTGACACGCGCACCCGGAACAAGGACCACAGGTTGTTAGCGGCCATTTTTCCATCAGTCTCCACTGGAGCTAGAAGTGAGCAGACAGATACTCCTATAGACGCTGCTGGAGCCAGATCATTTGTCTCTGTGATGGACAACGTTTGAAATTCGCCCTTAAGCGGGAGACGGCAGCCTACAACAGTCAAATTGATCGCTGCTTATCACTTCTTTTGTGGTAGGTACAGTTATTCCAGATAGGGGAATGGGTAGGTTAAATTATTCCAGGGTGGGGAATGCTTATGGGCAAGGCATTATGCTTGATCGGAGGCGGATGAAGTGGCAAAAAAGGCTCGGCCTACACCATGACCATGCCAATCGTCAACCGAAAGTGAATATGAGCCACACAGGTTGGTTGAAATAGCGCAACATGAATGATGGAACCTGTATCCAAGCGTCCCAGGATGCATTGCAGCGAAAACGTTCAACAATGTTCAGCGTGACCAATGTTTCTATCTTGGAAAATGAAATTGCATGCTGTATGGAGTGTTTTTGACATATCTTGTCTCAGGATTTGCTTGCAGTCCTACCATATCCCACAAAATGCAGAAGTGCAGTCAATGCAGCTTTTTACCTAAAATGGTAAAAATTGGTCAAAGCCTCATGCGGTTTATTACCTGCCCCTGGAATAACATCAATGGCAATTATAAGAATAATGCTGATAATAGTACAAATTTTGTATGTATGTTTTCAGCCCTACAAAACCATAACTATAGAAGTTTAAATTTATACGTAAAGCTAGATATTTGTAGAAATATCTATATTGATATATAACTATCTATTTATATAGCTAGATATATATCTATGCAGTAACATACATTAGATAGATAGATAGATAGATAGATAGATAGATAGATAGATAGATAGATAGATAGATAGATAGACTGTATATAAGCCTGCAAGTCTTGCACTTGAAGCAGCTTTATGATGTCATTAAGGCTCGATGGTGACACGCGCACCCGGAACAAGGACCACAGGTTGTTAGCGGCCATTTTTCCATCAGTCTCCACTGGAGCTAGAAGTGAGCAGACAGATACTCCTATAGACGCTGCTGGAGCCAGATCATTTGTCTCTGTGATGGACAACGTTTGAAATTCGCCCTTAAGCGGGAGACGGCAGCCTACAACAGTCAAATTGATCGCTGCTTATCACTTCTTTTGTGGTAGGTACAGTTATTCCAGATAGGGGAATGGGTAGGTTAAATTATTCCAGGGTGGGGAATGCTTATGGGCAAGGCATTATGCTTGATCGGAGGCGGATGAAGTGGCAAAAAAGGCTCGGCCTACACCATGACCATGCCAATCGTCAACCGAAAGTGAATATGAGCCACACAGGTTGGTTGAAATAGCGCAACATGAATGATGGAACCTGTATCCAAGCGTCCCAGGATGCATTGCAGCGAAAACGTTCAACAATGTTCAGCGTGACCAATGTTTCTATCTTGGAAAATGAAATTGCATGCTGTATGGAGTGTTTTTGACATATCTTGTCTCAGGATTTGCTTGCAGTCCTACCATATCCCACAAAATGCAGAAGTGCAGTCAATGCAGCTTTTTACCTAAAATGGTAAAAATTGGTCAAAGCCTCATGCGGTTTATTACCTGCCCCTGGAATAACATCAATGGCAATTATAAGAATAATGCTGATAATAGTACAAATTTTGTATGTATGTTTTCAGCCCTACAAAACCATAACTATAGAAGTTTAAATTTATACGTAAAGCTAGATATTTGTAGAAATATCTATATTGATATATAACTATCTATTTATATAGCTAGATATATATCTATGCAGTAACATACATTAGATAGATAGATAGATAGATAGATAGATAGACTGTATATAAGCCTGCAAGTCTTGCACTTGAAGCAGCTTTATGATGTCATTAAGGCTCGATGGTGACACGCGCACCCGGAACAAGGACCACAGGTTGTTAGCGGCCATTTTTCCATCAGTCTCCACTGGAGCTAGAAGTGAGCAGACAGATACTCCTATAGACGCTGCTGGAGCCAGATCATTTGTCTCTGTGATGGACAACGTTTGAAATTCGCCCTTAAGCGGGAGACGGCAGCCTACAACAGTCAAATTGATCGCTGCTTATCACTTCTTTTGTGGTAGGTACAGTTATTCCAGATAGGGGAATGGGTAGGTTAAATTATTCCAGGGTGGGGAATGCTTATGGGCAAGGCATTATGCTTGATCGGAGGCAGATGAAGTGGCAAAAAAGGCTCGGCCTACACCATGACCATGCCAATCGTCAACCCAAAGTGAATATGAGCCACACAGGTTGGTTGAAATAGCGCAACATGAATGATGGAACCTGGATCCAAGCGTCCCAGGATGCATTGCAGCGAAAACGTTCAACAATGTTCAGCGTGACCAATGTTTCTATCTTGGAAAATGAAATTGCATGCTGTATGGAGTGTTTTTGACATATCTTGTCTCAGGATTTGCTTGCAGTCCTACCATATCCCACAAAATGCAGAAGTGCAGTCAATGCAGCTTTTTACCTAAAATGGTAAAAATTGGTCAAAGCCTCATGCGGTTTATTACCTGCCCCTGGAATAACATCAAAGGCAATTATAAGAATAATGCTGATAATAGTACAAATTTTGTATGTATGTTTTCAGCCCTACAAAACCATAACTATAGAAGTTTAAATTTATACGTAAAGCTAGATATTTGTAGAAATATCTATATTGATATATAACTATCTATTTATATAGCTAGATATATATCTATGCAGTAACATACATTAGATAGATAGATAGATAGATAGATAGATAGATAGATAGATAGATAGATAGACTGTATAAAAGCCTGCAAGTCTTGCACTTGAAGCAGCTTTATGATGTCATTAAGGCTCGATGGTGACACGCGCACCCGGAACAAGGACCACAGGTTGTTAGCGGCCATTTTTCCATCAGTCTCCACTGGAGCTAGAAGTGAGCAGACAGATACTCCTATAGACGCTGCTGGAGCCAGATCATTTGTCTCTGTGATGGACAACGTTTGAAATTCGCCCTTAAGCGGGAGACGGCAGCCTACAACAGTCAAATTGATCGCTGCTTATCACTTCTTTTGTGGTAGGTACAGTTATTCCAGATAGGGGAATGGGTAGGTTAAATTATTCCAGGGTGGGGAATGCTTATGGGCAAGGCATTATGCTTGATCGGAGGCAGATGAAGTGGCAAAAAAGGCTCGGCCTACACCATGACCATGCCAATCGTCAACCCAAAGTGAATATGAGCCACACAGGTTGGTTGAAATAGCGCAACATGAATGATGGAACCTGGATCCAAGCGTCCCAGGATGCATTGCAGCGAAAACGTTCAACAATGTTCAGCGTGACCAATGTTTCTATCTTGGAAAATGAAATTGCATGCTGTATGGAGTGTTTTTGACATATCTTGTCTCAGGATTTGCTTGCAGTCCTACCATATCCCACAAAATGCAGAAGTGCAGTCAATGCAGCTTTTTACCTAAAATGGTAAAAATTGGTCAAAGCCTCATGCGGTTTATTACCTGCCCCTGGAATAACATCAAAGGCAATTATAAGAATAATGCTGATAATAGTACAAATTTTGTATGTATGTTTTCAGCCCTACAAAACCATAACTATAGAAGTTTAAATTTATACGTAAAGCTAGATATTTGTAGAAATATCTATATTGATATATAACTATCTATTTATATAGCTAGATATATATCTATGCAGTAACATACATTAGATAGATAGATAGATAGATAGATAGATAGACTGTATAAAAGCCTGCAAGTCTTGCACTTGAAGCAGCTTTATGATGTCATTAAGGCTCGATGGTGACACGCGCACCCGGAACAAGGACCACAGGTTGTTAGCGGCCATTTTTCCATCAGTCTCCACTGGAGCTAGAAGTGAGCAGACAGATACTCCTATAGACGCTGCTGGAGCCAGATCATTTGTCTCTGTGATGGACAACGTTTGAAATTCGCCCTTAAGCGGGAGACGGCAGCCTACAACAGTCAAATTGATCGCTGCTTATCACTTCTTTTGTGGTAGGTACAGTTATTCCAGATAGGGGAATGGGTAGGTTAAGTTATTCCAGGGAGGGGAATGCTTATGGGCAAGGCATTATGCTTGATCGGAGGCGGATGAAGTGGCAAAAAAGGCTCGGCCTACACCATGACCATGCCAATCGTCAACCCAAAGTGAATATGAGCCACACAGGTTGGTTGAAATAGCGCAACATGAATGATGGAACCTGGATCCAAGCGTCCCAGGATGCATTGCAGCGAAAACGTTCAACAATGTTCAGCGTGACCAATGTTTCTATCTTGGAAAATGGAATTGCATGCTGTATGGAGTGTTTTTGACATATCTTGTCTCAGGATTTGCTTGCAGTCCTACCATGTCCCACAAAATGCAGAAGTACAGTCAATGCAGCTTTTTACCTAAAATGGTAAAAATTGGTCAAAGACTCATGCGGTTTATTACCTGCCCCTGGAATAACATCAATGGCAATTATAAGAATAATGCTGATAATAATACAAATTTTGTATGTATGTTTTCAGCCCTACAAAACCATAACTATAGAAGTTTAAATTTATACGTAAAGCTAGATATTTGTAGAAATATCTATATTGATATATAGCTATCTATTTATATAGCTAGATATATATCTATGCAGTAACATACATTAGATAATAGATAGATAGATAGATAGACTGTATATAAGCCTGCAAGTCTTGCACTTGAAGCAGCTTTATGATGTCATTAAGGCTCGATGGTGACACGCGCACCCGGAACAAGGACCACAGGTTGTTAGCGGCCATTTTTCCATCAGTCTCCACTGGAGCTAGAAGTGAGCAGACAGATACTCCTATAGACGCTGCTGGAGCCAGATCATTTGTCTCTGTGATGGACAACGTTTGAAATTCGCCCTTAAGCGGGAGACGGCAGCCTACAACAGTCAAATTGATTGCTGCTTATCACTTCTTTTGTGGTAGGTACAGTTATTCCAGATAGGGGAATGGGTAGGTTAAGTTATTCCAGGGAGGGGAATACTTATGGGCAAGGCATTATGCTTGATCAGAGGCGGATGAAGTGGCAAAAAAGGCTCGGCCTACACCATGACCATGCCAATCGTCAACCCAAAGTGAATATGAGCCACACAGGTTGGTTGAAATAGCGCAACATGAATGATGGAACCTGTATCCAAGCGTCCCAGGATGCATTGCAGCGAAAACGTTCAACAATGTTCAGCGTGACCAATGTTTCTATCTTAGAAAATGAAATTGCATGCTGTATGGAGTGTTTTTGACATATCTTGTCTCAGGATTTGCTTGCAGTCCTACCATATCCCACAAAATGCAGAAGTGCAGTCAATGCAGCTTTTTACCTAAAATGGTAAAAATTGGTCAAAGCCTCATGCGGTTTATTACCTGCCCCTGGAATAACATCAATGGCAATTATAAGAATAATGCTGATAATAGTACAAATTTTGTATGTATGTTTTCAGCCCTACAAAACCATAACTATAGAAGTTTAAATTTATACGTAAAGCTAGATATTTGTAGAAATATCTATATTGATATATAACTATCTATTTATATAGCTAGATATATATCTATGCAGTAACATACATTAGATAGATAGATAGATAGATAGATAGATAGATAGATAGATAGATAGATAGACTGTATATAAGCCTGCAAGTCTTGCACTTGAAGCAGCTTTATGATGTCATTAAGGCTCGATGGTGACACGCGCACCCGGAACAAGGACCACAGGTTGTTAGCGGCCATTTTTCCATCAGTCTCCACTGGAGCTAGAAGTGAGCAGACAGATACTCCTATAGACGCTGCTGGAGCCAGATCATTTGTCTCTGTGATGGACAACGTTTGAAATTCGCCCTTAAGCGGGAGACGGCAGCCTACAACAGTCAAATTGATTGCTGCTTATCACTTCTTTTGTGGTAGGTACAGTTATTCCAGATAGGGGAATGGGTAGGTTAAGTTATTCCAGGGAGGGGAATGCTTATGGGCAAGGCATTATGCTTGATCAGAGGCGGATGAAGTGGCAAAAAAGGCTCGGCCTACACCATGACCATGCCAATCGTCAACCCAAAGTAAATATGAGCCACACAGGTTGGTTGAAATAGCGCAACATGAATGATGGAACCTGTATCCAAGCGTCCCAGGATGCATTGCAGCGAAAACGTTCAACAATGTTCAGCGTGACCAATGTTTCTATCTTGGAAAATGAAATTGCATGCTGTATGGAGTGTTTTTGACATATCTTGTCTCAGGATTTGCTTGCAGTCCTACCATATCCCACAAAATGCAGAAGTGCAGTCAATGCAGCTTTTTACCTAAAATGGTAAAAATTGGTCAAAGCCTCATGCGGTTTATTACCTGCCCCTGGAATAACATCAATGGCAATTATAAGAATAATGCTGATAATAGTACAAATTTTGTATGTATGTTTTCAGCCCTACAAAACCATAACTATAGAAGTTTAAATTTATACGTAAAGCTAGATATTTGTAGAAATATCTATATTGATATATAACTATCTATTTATATAGCTAGATATATATCTATGCAGTAACATACATTAGATAGATAGATAGATAGATAGATAGATAGATAGATAGATAGATAGATAGATAGACTGTTTATAAGCCTGCAAGTCTTGCACTTGAAGCAGCTTTATGATGTCATTAAGGCTCGATGGTGACACGCGCACCCGGAACAAGGACCACAGGTTGTTAGCGGCCATTTTTCCATCAGTCTCCACTGGAGCTAGAAGTGAGCAGACAGATACTCCTATAGACACTGCTGGAGCCAGATCATTTGTCTCTGTGATGGACAACGTTTGAAATTCGCCCTTAAGCGGGAGACGGCAGCCTACAACAGTCAAATTGATCGCTGCTTATCACTTCTTTTGTGGTAGGTACAGTTATTCCAGATAGGGGAATGGGTAGGTTAAATTATTCCAGGGTGGGGAATGCTTATGGGCAAGGCATTATGCTTGATCGGAGGCGGATGAAGTGGCAAAAAAGGCTCGGCCTACACCATGACCATGCCAATCGTCAACCGAAAGTGAATATGAGCCACACAGGTTGGTTGAAATAGCGCAACATGAATGATGGAACCTGTATCCAAGCGTCCCAGGATGCATTGCAGCGAAAACGTTCAACAATGTTCAGCGTGACCAATGTTTCTATCTTGGAAAATGAAATTGCATGCTGTATGGAGTGTTTTTGACATATCTTGTCTCAGGATTTGCTTGCAGTCCTACCATATCCCACAAAATGCAGAAGTGCAGTCAATGCAGCTTTTTACCTAAAATGGTAAAAATTGGTCAAAGCCTCATGCGGTTTATTACCTGCCCCTGGAATAACATCAATGGCAATTATAAGAATAATGCTGATAATAGTACAAATTTTGTATGTATGTTTTCAGCCCTACAAAACCATAACTATAGAAGTTTAAATTTATACGTAAAGCTAGATATTTGTAGAAATATCTATATTGATATATAACTATCTATTTATATAGCTAGATATATATCTATGCAGTAACATACATTAGATAGATAGATAGATAGATAGATAGATAGACTGTATATAAGCCTGCAAGTCTTGCACTTGAAGCAGCTTTATGATGTCATTAAGGCTCGATGGTGACACGCGCACCCGGAACAAGGACCACAGGTTGTTAGCGGCCATTTTTCCATCAGTCTCCACTGGAGCTAGAAGTGAGCAGACAGATACTCCTATAGACGCTGCTGGAGCCAGATCATTTGTCTCTGTGATGGACAACGTTTGAAATTCGCCCTTAAGCGGGAGACGGCAGCCTACAACAGTCAAATTGATCGCTGCTTATCACTTCTTTTGTGGTAGGTACAGTTATTCCAGATAGGGGAATGGGTAGGTTAAATTATTCCAGGGTGGGGAATGCTTATGGGCAAGGCATTATGCTTGATCGGAGGCGGATGAAGTGGCAAAAAAGGCTCGGCCTACACCATGACCATGCCAATCGTCAACCGAAAGTGAATATGAGCCACACAGGTTGGTTGAAATAGCGCAACATGAATGATGGAACCTGTATCCAAGCGTCCCAGGATGCATTGCAGCGAAAACGTTCAACAATGTTCAGCGTGACCAATGTTTCTATCTTGGAAAATGAAATTGCATGCTGTATGGAGTGTTTTTGACATATCTTGTCTCAGGATTTGCTTGCAGTCCTACCATATCCCACAAAATGCAGAAGTGCAGTCAATGCAGCTTTTTACCTAAAATGGTAAAAATTGGTCAAAGCCTCATGCGGTTTATTACCTGCCCCTGGAATAACATCAATGGCAATTATAAGAATAATGCTGATAATAGTACAAATTTTGTATGTATGTTTTCAGCCCTACAAAACCATAACTATAGAAGTTTAAATTTATACGTAAAGCTAGATATTTGTAGAAATATCTATATTGATATATAACTATCTATTTATATAGCTAGATATATATCTATGCAGTAACATACATTAGATAGATAGATAGATAGATAGATAGACTGTATATAAGCCTGCAAGTCTTGCACTTGAAGCAGCTTTATGATGTCATTAAGGCTCGATGGTGACACGCGCACCCGGAACAAGGACCACAGGTTGTTAGCGGCCATTTTTCCATCAGTCTCCACTGGAGCTAGAAGTGAGCAGACAGATACTCCTATAGACGCTGCTGGAGCCAGATCATTTGTCTCTGTGATGGACAACGTTTGAAATTCGCCCTTAAGCGGGAGACGGCAGCCTACAACAGTCAAATTGATTGCTGCTTATCACTTCTTTTGTGGTAGGTACAGTTATTCCAGATAGGGGAATGGGTAGGTTAAGTTATTCCAGGGAGGGGAATGCTTATGGGCAAGGCATTATGCTTGATCAGAGGCGGATGAAGTGGCAAAAAAGGCTCGGCCTACACCATGACCATGCCAATCGTCAACCCAAAGTAAATATGAGCCACACAGGTTGGTTGAAATAGCGCAACATGAATGATGGAACCTGTATCCAAGCGTCCCAGGATGCATTGCAGCGAAAACGTTCAACAATGTTCAGCGTGACCAATGTTTCTATCTTGGAAAATGAAATTGCATGCTGTATGGAGTGTTTTTGACATATCTTGTCTCAGGATTTGCTTGCAGTCCTACCATATCCCACAAAATGCAGAAGTGCAGTCAATGCAGCTTTTTACCTAAAATGGTAAAAATTGGTCAAAGCCTCATGCGGTTTATTACCTGCCCCTGGAATAACATCAATGGCAATTATAAGAATAATGCTGATAATAGTACAAATTTTGTATGTATGTTTTCAGCCCTACAAAACCATAACTATAGAAGTTTAAATTTATACGTAAAGCTAGATATTTGTAGAAATATCTATATTGATATATAACTATCTATTTATATAGCTAGATATATATCTATGCAGTAACATACATTAGATAGATAGATAGATAGATAGATAGATAGATAGATAGACTGTATATAAGCCTGCAAGTCTTGCACTTGAAGCAGCTTTATGATGTCATTAAGGCTCGATGGTGACACGCGCACCCGGAACAAGGACCACAGGTTGTTAGCGGCCATTTTTCCATCATTCTCCACTGGAGCTAGAAGTGAGCAGACAGATACTCCTATAGACGCTGCTGGAGCCAGATCATTTGTCTCTGTGATGGACAACGTTTGAAATTCGCCCTTAAGCGGGAGACGGCAGCCTACAACAGTCAAATTGATCGCTGCTTATCACTTCTTTTGTGGTAGGTACAGTTATTCCAGATAGGGGAATGGGTAGGTTAAATTATTCCAGGGTGGGGAATGCTTATGGGCAAGGCATTATGCTTGATCGGAGGCGGATGAAGTGGCAAAAAAGGCTCGGCCTACACCATGACCATGCCAATCGTCAACCGAAAGTGAATATGAGCCACACAGGTTGGTTGAAATAGCGCAACATGAATGATGGAACCTGTATCCAAGCGTCCCAGGATGCATTGCAGCGAAAACGTTCAACAATGTTCAGCGTGACCAATGTTTCTATCTTGGAAAATGAAATTGCATGCTGTATGGAGTGTTTTTGACATATCTTGTCTCAGGATTTGCTTGCAGTCCTACCATATCCCACAAAATGCAGAAGTGCAGTCAATGCAGCTTTTTACCTAAAATGGTAAAAATTGGTCAAAGCCTCATGCGGTTTATTACCTGCCCCTGGAATAACATCAATGGCAATTATAAGAATAATGCTGATAATAGTACAAATTTTGTATGTATGTTTTCAGCCCTACAAAACCATAACTATAGAAGTTTAAATTTATACGTAAAGCTAGATATTTGTAGAAATATCTATATTGATATATAACTATCTATTTATATAGCTAGATATATATCTATGCAGTAACATACATTAGATAGATAGATAGATAGATAGATAGATAGATAGATAGATAGACTGTATATAAGCCTGCAAGTCTTGCACTTGAAGCAGCTTTATGATGTCATTAAGGCTCGATGGTGACACGCGCACCCGGAACAAGGACCACAGGTTGTTAGCGGCCATTTTTCCATCAGTCTCCACTGGAGCTAGAAGTGAGCAGACAGATACTCCTATAGACGCTGCTGGAGCCAGATCATTTGTCTCTGTGATGGACAACGTTTGAAATTCGCCCTTAAGCGGGAGACGGCAGCCTACAACAGTCAAATTGATTGCTGCTTATCACTTCTTTTGTGGTAGGTACAGTTATTCCAGATAGGGGAATGGGTAGGTTAAGTTATTCCAGGGAGGGGAATGCTTATGGGCAAGGCATTATGCTTGATCAGAGGCGGATGAAGTGGCAAAAAAGGCTCGGCCTACACCATGACCATGCCAATCGTCAACCCAAAGTAAATATGAGCCACACAGGTTGGTTGAAATAGCGCAACATGAATGATGGAACCTGTATCCAAGCGTCCCAGGATGCATTGCAGCGAAAACGTTCAACAATGTTCAGCGTGACCAATGTTTCTATCTTGGAAAATGAAATTGCATGCTGTATGGAGTGTTTTTGACATATCTTGTCTCAGGATTTGCTTGCAGTCCTACCATATCCCACAAAATGCAGAAGTGCAGTCAATGCAGCTTTTTACCTAAAATGGTAAAAATTGGTCAAAGCCTCATGCGGTTTATTACCTGCCCCTGGAATAACATCAATGGCAATTATAAGAATAATGCTGATAATAGTACAAATTTTGTATTTATGTTTTCAGCCCTACAAAACCATAACTATAGAAGTTTAAATTTATACGTAAAGCTAGATATTTGTAGAAATATCTATATTGATATATAACTATCTATTTATATAGCTAGATATATATCTATGCAGTAACATACATTAGATAGATAGATAGATAGATAGATAGACTGTATATAAGCCTGCAAGTCTTGCACTTGAAGCAGCTTTATGATGTCATTAAGGCTCGATGGTGACACGCGCACCCGGAACAAGGACCACAGGTTGTTAGCGGCCATTTTTCCATCAGTCTCCACTGGAGCTAGAAGTGAGCAGACAGATACTCCTATAGACGCTGCTGGAGCCAGATCATTTGTCTCTGTGATGGACAACGTTTGAAATTCGCCCTTAAGCGGGAGACGGCAGCCTACAACAGTCAAATTGATCGCTGCTTATCACTTCTTTTGTGGTAGGTACAGTTATTCCAGATAGGGGAATGGGTAGGTTAAATTATTCCAGGGTGGGGAATGCTTATGGGCAAGGCATTATGCTTGATCGGAGGCAGATGAAGTGGCAAAAAAGGCTCGGCCTACACCATGACCATGCCAATCGTCAACCCAAAGTGAATATGAGCCACACAGGTTGGTTGAAATAGCGCAACATGAATGATGGAACCTGGATCCAAGCGTCCCAGGATGCATTGCAGCGAAAACGTTCAACAATGTTCAGCGTGACCAATGTTTCTATCTTGGAAAATGAAATTGCATGCTGTATGGAGTGTTTTTGACATATCTTGTCTCAGGATTTGCTTGCAGTCCTACCATATCCCACAAAATGCAGAAGTGCAGTCAATGCAGCTTTTTACCTAAAATGGTAAAAATTGGTCAAAGCCTCATGCGGTTTATTACCTGCCCCTGGAATAACATCAAAGGCAATTATAAGAATAATGCTGATAATAGTACAAATTTTGTATGTATGTTTTCAGCCCTACAAAACCATAACTATAGAAGTTTAAATTTATACGTAAAGCTAGATATTTGTAGAAATATCTATATTGATATATAACTATCTATTTATATAGCTAGATATATATCTATGCAGTAACATACATTAGATAGATAGATAGATAGATAGATAGATAGATAGATAGATAGATAGACTGTATAAAAGCCTGCAAGTCTTGCACTTGAAGCAGCTTTATGATGTCATTAAGGCTCGATGGTGACACGCGCACCCGGAACAAGGACCACAGGTTGTTAGCGGCCATTTTTCCATCAGTCTCCACTGGAGCTAGAAGTGAGCAGACAGATACTCCTATAGACGCTGCTGGAGCCAGATCATTTGTCTCTGTGATGGACAACGTTTGAAATTCGCCCTTAAGCGGGAGACGGCAGCCTACAACAGTCAAATTGATCGCTGCTTATCACTTCTTTTGTGGTAGGTACAGTTATTCCAGATAGGGGAATGGGTAGGTTAAGTTATTCCAGGGAGGGGAATGCTTATGGGCAAGGCATTATGCTTGATCGGAGGCGGATGAAGTGGCAAAAAAGGCTCGGCCTACACCATGACCATGCCAATCGTCAACCCAAAGTGAATATGAGCCACACAGGTTGGTTGAAATAGCGCAACATGAATGATGGAACCTGGATCCAAGCGTCCCAGGATGCATTGCAGCGAAAACGTTCAACAATGTTCAGCGTGACCAATGTTTCTATCTTGGAAAATGGAATTGCATGCTGTATGGAGTGTTTTTGACATATCTTGTCTCAGGATTTGCTTGCAGTCCTACCATATCCCACAAAATGCAGAAGTACAGTCAATGCAGCTTTTTACCTAAAATGGTAAAAATTGGTCAAAGACTCATGCGGTTTATTACCTGCCCCTGGAATAACATCAATGGCAATTATAAGAATAATGCTGATAATAATACAAATTTTGTATGTATGTTTTCAGCCCTACAAAACCATAACTATAGAAGTTTAAATTTATACGTAAAGCTAGATATTTGTAGAAATATCTATATTGATATATAGCTATCTATTTATATAGCTAGATATATATCTATGCAGTAACATACATTAGATAATAGATAGATAGATAGATAGATAGATAGACTGTATATAAGCCTGCAAGTCTTGCACTTGAAGCAGCTTTATGATGTCATTAAGGCTCGATGGTGACACGCGCACCCGGAACAAGGACCACAGGTTGTTAGCGGCCATTTTTCCATCAGTCTCCACTGGAGCTAGAAGTGAGCAGACAGATACTCCTATAGACGCTGCTGGAGCCAGATCATTTGTCTCTGTGATGGACAACGTTTGAAATTCGCCCTTAAGCGGGAGACGGCAGCCTACAACAGTCAAATTGATTGCTGCTTATCACTTCTTTTGTGGTAGGTACAGTTATTCCAGATAGGGGAATGGGTAGGTTAAGTTATTCCAGGGAGGGGAATGCTTATGGGCAAGGCATTATGCTTGATCAGAGGCGGATGAAGTGGCAAAAAAGGCTCGGCCTACACCATGACCATGCCAATCGTCAACCCAAAGTTAATATGAGCCACACAGGTTGGTTGAAATAGCGCAACATGAATGATGGAACCTGGATCCAAGCGTCCCAGGATGCATTGCAGCGAAAACGTTCAACAATGTTCAGCGTGACCAATGTTTCTATCTTGGAAAATGAAATTGCATGCTGTATGGAGTGTTTTTGACATATCTTGTCTCAGGATTTGCTTGCAGTCCTACCATATCCCACAAAATGCAGAAGTGCAGTCAATGCAGCTTTTTACCTAAAATGGTAAAAATTGGTCAAAGCCTCATGCGGTTTATTACCTGCCCCTGGAATAACATCAATGGCAATTATAAGAATAATGCTGATAATAGTACAAATTTTGTATGTATGTTTTCAGCCCTACAAAACCATAACTATAGAAGTTTAAATTTATACGTAAAGCTAGATATTTGTAGAAATATCTATATTGATATATAACTATCTATTTATATAGCTAGATATATATCTATGCAGTAACATACATTAGATAGATAGATAGATAGATAGATAGATAGATAGATAGATAGATAGATAGATAGACTGTATATAAGCCTGCAAGTCTTGCACTTGAAGCAGCTTTATGATGTCATTAAGGCTCGATGGTGACATGCGCACCCGGAACAAGGACCACAGGTTGTTAGCGGCCATTTTTCCATCAGTCTCCACTGGAGCTAGAAGTGAGCAGACAGATACTCCTATAGACGCTGCTGGAGCCAGATCATTTGTCTCTGTGATGGACAACGTTTGAAATTCGCCCTTAAGCGGGAGACGGCAGCCTACAACAGTCAAATTGATCGCTGCTTATCACTTCTTTTGTGGTAGGTACAGTTATTCCAGATAGGGGAATGGGTAGGTTAAGTTATTCCAGGGAGGGGAATGCTTATGGGCAAGGCATTATGCTTGATCGGAGGCGGATGAAGTGGCAAAAAAGGCTCGGCCTACACCATGACCATGCCAATCGTCAACCCAAAGTGAATATGAGCCACACAGGTTGGTTGAAATAGCGCAACATGAATGATGGAACCTGGATCCAAGCGTCCCAGGATGCATTGCAGCGAAAACGTTCAACAATGTTCAGCGTGACCAATGTTTCTATCTTGGAAAATGAAATTGCATGCTGTATGGAGTGTTTTTGACATATCTTGTCTCAGGATTTGCTTGCAGTCCTACCATATCCCACAAAATGCAGAAGTACAGTCAATGCAGCTTTTTACCTAAAATGGTAAAAATTGGTCAAAGACTCATGCGGTTTATTACCTGCCCCTGGAATAACATCAATGGCAATTATAAGAATAATGCTGATAATAATACAAATTTTGTATGTATGTTTTCAGCCCTACAAAACCATAACTATAGAAGTTTAAATTTATACGTAAAGCTAGATATTTGTAGAAATATCTATATTGATATATAGCTATCTATTTATATAGCTAGATATATATCTATGCAGTAACATACATTAGATAGATAGATAGATAGATAGATAGATAGATAGATAGATAGATAGATAGATAGACTGTATATAAGCCTGCAAGTCTTGCACTTGAAGCAGCTTTATGATGTCATTAAGGCTCGATGGTGACACGCGCACCCGGAACAAGGACCACAGGTTGTTAGCGGCCATTTTTCCATCAGTCTCCACTGGAGCTAGAAGTGAGCAGACAGATACTCCTATAGACGCTGCTGGAGCCAGATCATTTGTCTCTGTGATGGACAACGTTTGAAATTCGCCCTTAAGCGGGAGACGGCAGCCTACAACAGTCAAATTGATCGCTGCTTATCACTTCTTTTGTGGTAGGTACAGTTATTCCAGATAGGGGAATGGGTAGGTTAAGTTATTCCAGGGAGGGGAATGCTTATGGGCAAGGCATTATGCTTGATCGGAGGCGGATGAAGTGGCAAAAAAGGCTCGGCCTACACCATGACCATGCCAATCGTCAACCCAAAGTGAATATGAGCCACACAGGTTGGTTGAAATAGCGCAACATGAATGATGGAACCTGGATCCAAGCGTCCCAGGATGCATTGCAGCGAAAACGTTCAACAATGTTCAGCGTGACCAATGTTTCTATCTTGGAAAATGAAATTGCATGCTGTATGGAGTGTTTTTGACATATCTTGTCTCAGGATTTGCTTGCAGTCCTACCATATCCCACAAAATGCAGAAGTACAGTCAATGCAGCTTTTTACCTAAAATGGTAAAAATTGGTCAAAGACTCATGCGGTTTATTACCTGCCCCTGGAATAACATCAATGGCAATTATAAGAATAATGCTGATAATAATACAAATTTTGTATGTATGTTTTCAGCCCTACAAAACCATAACTATAGAAGTTTAAATTTATACGTAAAGCTAGATATTTGTAGAAATATCTATATTGATATATAGCTATCTATTTATATAGCTAGATATATATATCTATGCAGTAACATACATTAGATAATAGATAGATAGATAGATAGACTGTATATAAGCCTGCAAGTCTTGCACTTGAAGCAGCTTTATGATGTCATTAAGGCTCGATGGTGACACGCGCACCCGGAACAAGGACCACAGGTTGTTAGCGGCCATTTTTCCATCAGTCTCCACTGGAGCTAGAAGTGAGCAGACAGATACTCCTATAGACGCTGCTGGAGCCAGATCATTTGTCTCTGTGATGGACAACGTTTGAAATTCGCCCTTAAGCGGGAGACGGCAGCCTACAACAGTCAAATTGATTGCTGCTTATCACTTCTTTTGTGGTAGGTACAGTTATTCCAGATAGGGGAATGGGTAGGTTAAGTTATTCCAGGGAGGGGAATGCTTATGGGCAAGGCATTATGCTTGATCAGAGGCGGATGAAGTGGCAAAAAAGGCTCGGCCTACACCATGACCATGCCAATCGTCAACCCAAAGTAAATATGAGCCACACAGGTTGGTTGAAATAGCGCAACATGAATGATGGAACCTGTATCCAAGCGTCCCAGGATGCATTGCAGCGAAAACGTTCAACAATGTTCAGCGTGACCAATGTTTCTATCTTGGAAAATGAAATTGCATGCTGTATGGAGTGTTTTTGACATATCTTGCCTCAGGATTTGCTTGCAGTCCTACCATATCCCACAAAATGCAGAAGTGCAGTCAATGCAGCTTTTTACCTAAAATGGTAAAAATTGGTCAAAGCCTCATGCGGTTTATTACCTGCCCCTGGAATAACATCAATGGCAATTATAAGAATAATGCTGATAATAGTACAAATTTTGTATGTATGTTTTCAGCCCTACAAAACCATAACTATAGAAGTTTAAATTTATACGTAAAGCTAGATATTTGTAGAAATATCTATATTGATATATAACTATCTATTTATATAGCTAGATATATATCTATGCAGTAACATACATTAGATAGATAGATAGATAGATAGATAGATAGATAGATAGATAGATAGATAGATAGATAGATAGACTGTATATAAGCCTGCAAGTCTTGCACTTGAAGCAGCTTTATGATGTCATTAAGGCTCGATGGTGACACGCGCACCCGGAACAAGGACCACAGGTTGTTAGCGGCCATTTTTCCATCAGTCTCCACTGGAGCTAGAAGTGAGCAGACAGATACTCCTATAGACGCTGCTGGAGCCAGATCATTTGTCTCTGTGATGGACAACGTTTGAAATTCGCCCTTAAGCGGGAGACGGCAGCCTACAACAGTCAAATTGATCGCTGCTTATCACTTCTTTTGTGGTAGGTACAGTTATTCCAGATAGGGGAATGGGTAGGTTAAGTTATTCCAGGGAGGGGAATGCTTATGGGCAAGGCATTATGCTTGATCGGAGGCGGATGAAGTGGCAAAAAAGGCTCGGCCTACACCATGACCATGCCAATCGTCAACCCAAAGTGAATATGAGCCACACAGGTTGGTTGAAATAGCGCAACATGAATGATGGAACCTGGATCCAAGCGTCCCAGGATGCATTGCAGCGAAAACGTTCAACAATGTTCAGCGTGACCAATGTTTCTATCTTGGAAAATGAAATTGCATGCTGTATGGAGTGTTTTTGACATATCTTGTCTCAGGATTTGCTTGCAGTCCTACCATATCCCACAAAATGCAGAAGTACAGTCAATGCAGCTTTTTACCTAAAATGGTAAAAATTGGTCAAAGACTCATGCGGTTTATTACCTGCCCCTGGAATAACATCAATGGCAATTATAAGAATAATGCTGATAATAATACAAATTTTGTATGTATGTTTTCAGCCCTACAAAACCATAACTATAGAAGTTTAAATTTATACGTAAAGCTAGATATTTGTAGAAATATCTATATTGATATATAGCTATCTATATATAGCTAGATATATATCTATGCAGTAACATACATTAGATAATAGATAGATAGATAGATAGATAGACTGTATATAAGCCTGCAAGTCTTGCACTTGAAGCAGCTTTATGATGTCATTAAGGCTCGATGGTGACACGCGCACCCGGAACAAGAACCACAGGTTGTTAGCGGCCATTTTTCCATCAGTCTCCACTGGAGCTAGAAGTGAGCAGACAGATACTCCTATAGACGCTGCTGGAGCCAGATCATTTGTCTCTGTGATGGACAACGTTTGAAATTCGCCCTTAAGCGGGAGACGGCAGCCTACAACAGTCAAATTGATTGCTGCTTATCACTTCTTTTGTGGTAGGTACAGTTATTCCAGATAGGGGAATGGGTAGGTTAAGTTATTCCAGGGAGGGGAATGCTTATGGGCAAGGCATTATGCTTGATCAGAGGCGGATGAAGTGGCAAAAAAGGCTCGGCCTACACCATGACCATGCCAATCGTCAACCCAAAGTTAATATGAGCCACACAGGTTGGTTGAAATAGCGCAACATGAATGATGGAACCTGGATCCAAGCGTCCCAGGATGCATTGCAGCGAAAACGTTCAACAATGTTCAGCGTGACCAATGTTTCTATCTTGGAAAATGAAATTGCATGCTGTATGGAGTGTTTTTGACATATCTTGTCTCAGGATTTGCTTGCAGTCCTACCATATCCCACAAAATGCAGAAGTGCAGTCAATGCAGCTTTTTACCTAAAATGGTAAAAATTGGTCAAAGCCTCATGCGGTTTATTACCTGCCCCTGAAATAACATCAATGGCAATTATAAGAATAATGCTGATAATAGTACAAATTTTGTATGTATGTTTTCAGCCCTACAAAACCATAACTATAGAAGTTTAAATTTATACGTAAAGCTAGATATTTGTAGAAATATCTATATTGATATATAACTATCTATTTATATAGCTAGATATATATCTATGCAGTAACATACATTAGATAGATAGATAGATAGATAGATAGATAGATAGATAGATAGATAGATAGATAGATAGATAGACTGTATATAAGCCTGCAAGTCTTGCACTTGAAGCAGCTTTATGATGTCATTAAGGCTCGATGGTGACACGCGCACCCGGAACAAGGACCACAGGTTGTTAGCGGCCATTTTTCCAGCAGTCTCCACTGGAGCTAGAAGTGAGCAGACAGATACTCCTATAGACGCGGCTGGAGCCAGATCATTTGTCCCTGTGATGGACAACGTTTGAAATTCGCCCTTAAGCGGGAGACGGCAGCCTACAACAGTCAAATATATTGCGGCTTATCACTTCTTTTGAGGGAGGTACAGTTATTCCAGATAGGGGAATGGGTAGGTTAAGATATTCCAGGGTGGGGAATGCTTATGGGCAAGGCATTATGCTTGATCGGAGGCGGATGAAGTGGCAAAAAAGGCTCGGCCTACACCATGACCATGCAACTCGTCAACCCAAAGTGAATATGAGCCACACAGGTTGGTTGAAATAGCGCAACATGAATGATGGAACCTGGATCCAAGCGTCCCAGGATGCATTGCAGCGAAAACGTTCAACAATGTTCAGCGTGACCAATGTTTCTATCTTGGAAAATGAAATTGCATGCTGTATGGAGTGTTTTTGACATATCTTGTCTCAGGATTTGCTTGCAGTCCTACCATATCCCACAAAATGCAGAAGTACAGTCAATGCAGCTTTTTACCTAAAATGGTAAAAATTGGTCAAAGACTCATGCGGTTTATTACCTGCCCCTGGAATAACATCAATGGCAATTATAAGAATAATGCTGATAATAATACAAATTTTGTATGTATGTTTTCAGCCCTACAAAACCATAACTATACAAGTTTAAATTTATACGTAAAGCTAGATATTTGTAGAAATATCTATATTGATATATAACTATCTATTTATATAGCTAGATATATATCTATGCAGTAACATACATTAGATAGATAGATAGATAGATAGATAGATAGATAGATAGATAGATAGATAGACTGTATATAAGCCTGCAAGTCTTGCACTTGAAGCAGCTTTATGATGTCATTAAGGCTCGATGGTGACACGCGCACCCGGAACAAGGACCACAGGTTGTTAGCGGCCATTTTTCCATCAGTCTCCACTGGAGCTAGAAGTGAGCAGACAGATACTCCTATAGACGCTGCTGGAGCCAGATCATTTGTCTCTGTGATGGACAACGTTTGAAATTCGCCCTTAAGCGGGAGACGGCAGCCTACAACAGTCAAATTGATTGCTGCTTATCACTTCTTTTGTGGTAGGTACAGTTATTCCAGATAGGGGAATGGGTAGGTTAAGTTATTCCAGGGAGGGGAATGCTTATGGGCAAGGCATTATGCTTGATCAGAGGCGGATGAAGTGGCAAAAAAGGCTCGGCCTACACCATGACCATGCCAATCGTCAACCCAAAGTAAATATGAGCCACACAGGTTGGTTGAAATAGCGCAACATGAATGATGGAACCTGTATCCAAGCGTCCCAGGATGCATTGCAGCGAAAACGTTCAACAATGTTCAGCGTGACCAATGTTTCTATCTTGGAAAATGAAATTGCATGCTGTATGGAGTGTTTTTGACATATCTTGTCTCAGGATTTGCTTGCAGTCCTACCATATCCCACAAAATGCAGAAGTGCAGTCAATGCAGCTTTTTACCTAAAATGGTAAAAATTGGTCAAAGCCTCATGCGGTTTATTACCTGCCCCTGGAATAACATCAATGGCAATTATAAGAATAATGCTGATAATAGTACAAATTTTGTATTTATGTTTTCAGCCCTACAAAACCATAACTATAGAAGTTTAAATTTATACGTAAAGCTAGATATTTGTAGAAATATCTATATTGATATATAACTATCTATTTATATAGCTAGATATATATCTATGCAGTAACATACATTAGATAGATAGATAGATAGATAGATAGACTGTATATAAGCCTGCAAGTCTTGCACTTGAAGCAGCTTTATGATGTCATTAAGGCTCGATGGTGACACGCGCACCCGGAACAAGGACCACAGGTTGTTAGCGGCCATTTTTCCATCAGTCTCCACTGGAGCTAGAAGTGAGCAGACAGATACTCCTATAGACGCTGCTGGAGCCAGATCATTTGTCTCTGTGATGGACAACGTTTGAAATTCGCCCTTAAGCGGGAGACGGCAGCCTACAACAGTCAAATTGATCGCTGCTTATCACTTCTTTTGTGGTAGGTACAGTTATTCCAGATAGGGGAATGGGTAGGTTAAATTATTCCAGGGTGGGGAATGCTTATGGGCAAGGCATTATGCTTGATCGGAGGCAGATGAAGTGGCAAAAAAGGCTCGGCCTACACCATGACCATGCCAATCGTCAACCCAAAGTGAATATGAGCCACACAGGTTGGTTGAAATAGCGCAACATGAATGATGGAACCTGGATCCAAGCGTCCCAGGATGCATTGCAGCGAAAACGTTCAACAATGTTCAGCGTGACCAATGTTTCTATCTTGGAAAATGAAATTGCATGCTGTATGGAGTGTTTTTGACATATCTTGTCTCAGGATTTGCTTGCAGTCCTACCATATCCCACAAAATGCAGAAGTGCAGTCAATGCAGCTTTTTACCTAAAATGGTAAAAATTGGTCAAAGCCTCATGCGGTTTATTACCTGCCCCTGGAATAACATCAAAGGCAATTATAAGAATAATGCTGATAATAGTACAAATTTTGTATGTATGTTTTCAGCCCTACAAAACCATAACTATAGAAGTTTAAATTTATACGTAAAGCTAGATATTTGTAGAAATATCTATATTGATATATAACTATCTATTTATATAGCTAGATATATATCTATGCAGTAACATACATTAGATAGATAGATAGATAGATAGATAGATAGATAGATAGATAGATAGATAGATAGATAGATAGACTGTATAAAAGCCTGCAAGTCTTGCACTTGAAGCAGCTTTATGATGTCATTAAGGCTCGATGGTGACACGCGCACCCGGAACAAGGACCACAGGTTGTTAGCGGCCATTTTTCCATCAGTCTCCACTGGAGCTAGAAGTGAGCAGACAGATACTCCTATAGACGCTGCTGGAGCCAGATCATTTGTCTCTGTGATGGACAACGTTTGAAATTCGCCCTTAAGCGGGAGACGGCAGCCTACAACAGTCAAATTGATCGCTGCTTATCACTTCTTTTGTGGTAGGTACAGTTATTCCAGATAGGGGAATGGGTAGGTTAAGTTATTCCAGGGAGGGGAATGCTTATGGGCAAGGCATTATGCTTGATCGGAGGCGGATGAAGTGGCAAAAAAGGCTCGGCCTACACCATGACCATGCCAATCGTCAACCCAAAGTGAATATGAGCCACACAGGTTGGTTGAAATAGCGCAACATGAATGATGGAACCTGGATCCAAGCGTGCCAGGATGCATTGCAGCGAAAACGTTCAACAATGTTCAGCGTGACCAATGTTTCTATCTTGGAAAATGGAATTGCATGCTGTATGGAGTGTTTTTGACATATCTTGTCTCAGGATTTGCTTGCAGTCCTACCATATCCTACAAAATGCAGAAGTACAGTCAATGCAGCTTTTTACCTAAAATGGTAAAAATTGGTCAAAGACTCATGCGGTTTATTACCTGCCCCTGGAATAACATCAATGGCAATTATAAGAATAATGCTGATAATAATACAAATTTTGTATGTATGTTTTCAGCCCTACAAAACCATAACTATAGAAGTTTAAATTTATACGTAAAGCTAGATATTTGTAGAAATATCTATATTGATATATAGCTATCTATTTATATAGCTAGATATATATCTATGCAGTAACATACATTAGATAATAGATAGATAGATAGATAGATAGATAGATAGACTGTATATAAGCCTGCAAGTCTTGCACTTGAAGCAGCTTTATGATGTCATTAAGGCTCGATGGTGACACGCGCACCCGGAACAAGGACCACAGGTTGTTAGCGGCCATTTTTCCATCAGTCTCCACTGGAGCTAGAAGTGAGCAGACAGATACTCCTATAGACGCTGCTGGAGCCAGATCATTTGTCTCTGTGATGGACAACGTTTGAAATTCGCCCTTAAGCGGGAGACGGCAGCCTACAACAGTCAAATTGATTGCTGCTTATCACTTCTTTTGTGGTAGGTACAGTTATTCCAGATAGGGGAATGGGTAGGTTAAGTTATTCCAGGGAGGGGAATGCTTATGGGCAAGGCATTATGCTTGATCAGAGGCGGATGAAGTGGCAAAAAAGGCTCGGCCTACACCATGACCATGCCAATCGTCAACCCAAAGTTAATATGAGCCACACAGGTTGGTTGAAATAGCGCAACATGAATGATGGAACCTGGATCCAAGCGTCCCAGGATGCATTGCAGCGAAAACGTTCAACAATGTTCAGCGTGACCAATGTTTCTATCTTGGAAAATGAAATTGCATGCTGTATGGAGTGTTTTTGACATATCTTGTCTCAGGATTTGCTTGCAGTCCTACCATATCCCACAAAATGCAGAAGTGCAGTCAATGCAGCTTTTTACCTAAAATGGTAAAAATTGGTCAAAGCCTCATGCGGTTTATTACCTGCCCCTGGAATAACATCAATGGCAATTATAAGAATAATGCTGATAATAGTACAAATTTTGTATGTATGTTTTCAGCCCTACAAAACCATAACTATAGAAGTTTAAATTTATACGTAAAGCTAGATATTTGTAGAAATATCTATATTGATATATAACTATCTATTTATATAGCTAGATATATATCTATGCAGTAACATACATTAGATAGATAGATAGATAGATAGATAGATAGATAGATAGATAGATAGATAGACTGTATATAAGCCTGCAAGTCTTGCACTTGAAGCAGCTTTATGATGTCATTAAGGCTCGATGGTGACATGCGCACCCGGAACAAGGACCACAGGTTGTTAGCGGCCATTTTTCCATCAGTCTCCACTGGAGCTAGAAGTGAGCAGACAGATACTCCTATAGACGCTGCTGGAGCCAGATCATTTGTCTCTGTGATGGACAACGTTTGAAATTCGCCCTTAAGCGGGAGACGGCAGCCTACAACAGTCAAATTGATCGCTGCTTATCACTTCTTTTGTGGTAGGTACAGTTATTCCAGATAGGGGAATGGGTAGGTTAAGTTATTCCAGGGAGGGGAATGCTTATGGGCAAGGCATTATGCTTGATCGGAGGCGGATGAAGTGGCAAAAAAGGCTCGGCCTACACCATGACCATGCCAATCGTCAACCCAAAGTGAATATGAGCCACACAGGTTGGTTGAAATAGCGCAACATGAATGATGGAACCTGGATCCAAGCGTCCCAGGATGCATTGCAGCGAAAACGTTCAACAATGTTCAGCGTGACCAATGTTTCTATCTTGGAAAATGAAATTGCATGCTGTATGGAGTGTTTTTGACATATCTTGTCTCAGGATTTGCTTGCAGTCCTACCATATCCCACAAAATGCAGAAGTACAGTCAATGCAGCTTTTTACCTAAAATGGTAAAAATTGGTCAAAGACTCATGCGGTTTATTACCTGCCCCTGGAATAACATCAATGGCAATTATAAGAATAATGCTGATAATAATACAAATTTTGTATGTATGTTTTCAGCCCTACAAAACCATAACTATAGAAGTTTAAATTTATACGTAAAGCTAGATATTTGTAGAAATATCTATATTGATATATAGCTATCTATTTATATAGCTAGATATATATCTATGCAGTAACATACATTAGATAGATAGATAGATAGATAGATAGATAGATAGATAGATAGATAGATAGATAGACTGTATATAAGCCTGCAAGTCTTGCACTTGAAGCAGCTTTATGATGTCATTAAGGCTCGATGGTGACACGCGCACCCGGAACAAGGACCACAGGTTGTTAGCGGCCATTTTTCCATCAGTCTCCACTGGAGCTAGAAGTGAGCAGACAGATACTCCTATAGACGCTGCTGGAGCCAGATCATTTGTCTCTGTGATGGACAACGTTTGAAATTCGCCCTTAAGCGGGAGACGGCAGCCTACAACAGTCAAATTGATCGCTGCTTATCACTTCTTTTGTGGTAGGTACAGTTATTCCAGATAGGGGAATGGGTAGGTTAAGTTATTCCAGGGAGGGGAATGCTTATGGGCAAGGCATTATGCTTGATCGGAGGCGGATGAAGTGGCAAAAAAGGCTCGGCCTACACCATGACCATGCCAATCGTCAACCCAAAGTGAATATGAGCCACACAGGTTGGTTGAAATAGCGCAACATGAATGATGGAACCTGGATCCAAGCGTCCCAGGATGCATTGCAGCGAAAACGTTCAACAATGTTCAGCGTGACCAATGTTTCTATCTTGGAAAATGAAATTGCATGCTGTATGGAGTGTTTTTGACATATCTTGTCTCAGGATTTGCTTGCAGTCCTACCATATCCCACAAAATGCAGAAGTACAGTCAATGCAGCTTTTTACCTAAAATGGTAAAAATTGGTCAAAGACTCATGCGGTTTATTACCTGCCCCTGGAATAACATCAATGGCAATTATAAGAATAATGCTGATAATAATACAAATTTTGTATGTATGTTTTCAGCCCTACAAAACCATAACTATAGAAGTTTAAATTTATACGTAAAGCTAGATATTTGTAGAAATATCTATATTGATATATAGCTATCTATTTATATAGCTAGATATATATATCTATGCAGTAACATACATTAGATAATAGATAGATAGATAGATAGACTGTATATAAGCCTGCAAGTCTTGCACTTGAAGCAGCTTTATGATGTCATTAAGGCTCGATGGTGACACGCGCACCCGGAACAAGGACCACAGGTTGTTAGCGGCCATTTTTCCATCAGTCTCCACTGGAGCTAGAAGTGAGCAGACAGATACTCCTATAGACGCTGCTGGAGCCAGATCATTTGTCTCTGTGATGGACAACGTTTGAAATTCGCCCTTAAGCGGGAGACGGCAGCCTACAACAGTCAAATTGATTGCTGCTTATCACTTCTTTTGTGGTAGGTACAGTTATTCCAGATAGGGGAATGGGTAGGTTAAGTTATTCCAGGGAGGGGAATGCTTATGGGCAAGGCATTATGCTTGATCAGAGGCGGATGAAGTGGCAAAAAAGGCTCGGCCTACACCATGACCATGCCAATCGTCAACCCAAAGTAAATATGAGCCACACAGGTTGGTTGAAATAGCGCAACATGAATGATGGAACCTGTATCCAAGCGTCCCAGGATGCATTGCAGCGAAAACGTTCAACAATGTTCAGCGTGACCAATGTTTCTATCTTGGAAAATGAAATTGCATGCTGTATGGAGTGTTTTTGACATATCTTGCCTCAGGATTTGCTTGCAGTCCTACCATATCCCACAAAATGCAGAAGTGCAGTCAATGCAGCTTTTTACCTAAAATGGTAAAAATTGGTCAAAGCCTCATGCGGTTTATTACCTGCCCCTGGAATAACATCAATGGCAATTATAAGAATAATGCTGATAATAGTACAAATTTTGTATGTATGTTTTCAGCCCTACAAAACCATAACTATAGAAGTTTAAATTTATACGTAAAGCTAGATATTTGTAGAAATATCTATATTGATATATAGCTATCTATTTATATAGCTAGATATATATCTATGCAGTAACATACATTAGATAGATAGATAGATAGATAGATAGATAGATAGATAGATAGATAGACTGTATATAAGCCTGCAAGTCTTGCACTTGAAGCAGCTTTATGATGTCATTAAGGCTCGATGGTGACACGCGCACCCGGAACAAGGACCACAGGTTGTTAGCGGCCATTTTTCCATCAGTCTCCACTGGAGCTAGAAGTGAGCAGACAGATACTCCTATAGACGCTGCTGGAGCCAGATCATTTGTCTCTGTGATGGACAACGTTTGAAATTCGCCCTTAAGCGGGAGACGGCAGCCTACAACAGTCAAATTGATCGCTGCTTATCACTTCTTTTGTGGTAGGTACAGTTATTCCAGATAGGGGAATGGGTAGGTTAAGTTATTCCAGGGAGGGGAATGCTTATGGGCAAGGCATTATGCTTGATCGGAGGCGGATGAAGTGGCAAAAAAGGCTCGGCCTACACCATGACCATGCCAATCGTCAACCCAAAGTGAATATGAGCCACACAGGTTGGTTGAAATAGCGCAACATGAATGATGGAACCTGGATCCAAGCGTCCCAGGATGCATTGCAGCGAAAACGTTCAACAATGTTCAGCGTGACCAATGTTTCTATCTTGGAAAATGAAATTGCATGCTGTATGGAGTGTTTTTGACATATCTTGTCTCAGGATTTGCTTGCAGTCCTACCATATCCCACAAAATGCAGAAGTACAGTCAATGCAGCTTTTTACCTAAAATGGTAAAAATTGGTCAAAGACTCATGCGGTTTATTACCTGCCCCTGGAATAACATCAATGGCAATTATAAGAATAATGCTGATAATAATACAAATTTTGTATGTATGTTTTCAGCCCTACAAAACCATAACTATAGAAGTTTAAATTTATACGTAAAGCTAGATATTTGTAGAAATATCTATATTGATATATAGCTATCTATTTATATAGCTAGATATATATATCTATGCAGTAACATACATTAGATAATAGATAGATAGATAGATAGACTGTATATAAGCCTGCAAGTCTTGCACTTGAAGCAGCTTTATGATGTCATTAAGGCTCGATGGTGACACGCGCACCCGGAACAAGGACCACAGGTTGTTAGCGGCCATTTTTCCATCAGTCTCCACTGGAGCTAGAAGTGAGCAGACAGATACTCCTATAGACGCTGCTGGAGCCAGATCATTTGTCTCTGTGATGGACAACGTTTGAAATTCGCCCTTAAGCGGGAGACGGCAGCCTACAACAGTCAAATTGATTGCTGCTTATCACTTCTTTTGTGGTAGGTACAGTTATTCCAGATAGGGGAATGGGTAGGTTAAGTTATTCCAGGGAGGGGAATGCTTATGGGCAAGGCATTATGCTTGATCAGAGGCGGATGAAGTGGCAAAAAAGGCTCGGCCTACACCATGACCATGCCAATCGTCAACCCAAAGTTAATATGAGCCACACAGGTTGGTTGAAATAGCGCAACATGAATGATGGAACCTGGATCCAAGCGTCCCAGGATGCATTGCAGCGAAAACGTTCAACAATGTTCAGCGTGACCAATGTTTCTATCTTGGAAAATGAAATTGCATGCTGTATGGAGTGTTTTTGACATATCTTGTCTCAGGATTTGCTTGCAGTCCTACCATATCCCACAAAATGCAGAAGTGCAGTCAATGCAGCTTTTTACCTAAAATGGTAAAAATTGGTCAAAGCCTCATGCGGTTTATTACCTGCCCCTGGAATAACATCAATGGCAATTATAAGAATAATGCTGATAATAGTACAAATTTTGTATGTATGTTTTCAGCCCTACAAAACCATAACTATAGAAGTTTAAATTTATACGTAAAGCTAGATATTTGTAGAAATATCTATATTGATATATAACTATCTATTTATATAGCTAGATATATATCTATGCAGTAACATACATTAGATAGATAGATAGATAGATAGATAGATAGATAGATAGATAGACTGTATATAAGCCTGCAAGTCTTGCACTTGAAGCAGCTTTATGATGTCATTAAGGCTCGATGGTGACATGCGCACCCGGAACAAGGACCACAGGTTGTTAGCGGCCATTTTTCCATCAGTCTCCACTGGAGCTAGAAGTGAGCAGACAGATACTCCTATAGACGCTGCTGGAGCCAGATCATTTGTCTCTGTGATGGACAACGTTTGAAATTCGCCCTTAAGCGGGAGACGGCAGCCTACAACAGTCAAATTGATCGCTGCTTATCACTTCTTTTGTGGTAGGTACAGTTATTCCAGATAGGGGAATGGGTAGGTTAAGTTATTCCAGGGAGGGGAATGCTTATGGGCAAGGCATTATGCTTGATCGGAGGCGGATGAAGTGGCAAAAAAGGCTCGGCCTACACCATGACCATGCCAATCGTCAACCCAAAGTGAATATGAGCCACACAGGTTGGTTGAAATAGCGCAACATGAATGATGGAACCTGGATCCAAGCGTCCCAGGATGCATTGCAGCGAAAACGTTCAACAATGTTCAGCGTGACCAATGTTTCTATCTTGGAAAATGAAATTGCATGCTGTATGGAGTGTTTTTGACATATCTTGTCTCAGGATTTGCTTGCAGTCCTACCATATCCCACAAAATGCAGAAGTACAGTCAATGCAGCTTTTTACCTAAAATGGTAAAAATTGGTCAAAGACTCATGCGGTTTATTACCTGCCCCTGGAATAACATCAATGGCAATTATAAGAATAATGCTGATAATAATACAAATTTTGTATGTATGTTTTCAGCCCTACAAAACCATAACTATAGAAGTTTAAATTTATACGTAAAGCTAGATATTTGTAGAAATATCTATATTGATATATAGCTATCTATTTATATAGCTAGATATATATCTATGCAGTAACATACATTAGATAGATAGATAGATAGATAGATAGATAGATAGATAGATAGATAGATAGATAGACTGTATATAAGCCTGCAAGTCTTGCACTTGAAGCAGCTTTATGATGTCATTAAGGCTCGATGGTGACACGCGCACCCGGAACAAGGACCACAGGTTGTTAGCGGCCATTTTTCCATCAGTCTCCACTGGAGCTAGAAGTGAGCAGACAGATACTCCTATAGACGCTGCTGGAGCCAGATCATTTGTCTCTGTGATGGACAACGTTTGAAATTCGCCCTTAAGCGGGAGACGGCAGCCTACAACAGTCAAATTGATCGCTGCTTATCACTTCTTTTGTGGTAGGTACAGTTATTCCAGATAGGGGAATGGGTAGGTTAAGTTATTCCAGGGAGGGGAATGCTTATGGGCAAGGCATTATGCTTGATCGGAGGCGGATGAAGTGGCAAAAAAGGCTCGGCCTACACCATGACCATGCCAATCGTCAACCCAAAGTGAATATGAGCCACACAGGTTGGTTGAAATAGCGCAACATGAATGATGGAACCTGGATCCAAGCGTCCCAGGATGCATTGCAGCGAAAACGTTCAACAATGTTCAGCGTGACCAATGTTTCTATCTTGGAAAATGAAATTGCATGCTGTATGGAGTGTTTTTGACATATCTTGTCTCAGGATTTGCTTGCAGTCCTACCATATCCCACAAAATGCAGAAGTACAGTCAATGCAGCTTTTTACCTAAAATGGTAAAAATTGGTCAAAGACTCATGCGGTTTATTACCTGCCCCTGGAATAACATCAATGGCAATTATAAGAATAATGCTGATAATAATACAAATTTTGTATGTATGTTTTCAGCCCTACAAAACCATAACTATAGAAGTTTAAATTTATACGTAAAGCTAGATATTTGTAGAAATATCTATATTGATATATAGCTATCTATTTATATAGCTAGATATATATATCTATGCAGTAACATACATTAGATAATAGATAGATAGATAGATAGACTGTATATAAGCCTGCAAGTCTTGCACTTGAAGCAGCTTTATGATGTCATTAAGGCTCGATGGTGACACGCGCACCCGGAACAAGGACCACAGGTTGTTAGCGGCCATTTTTCCATCAGTCTCCACTGGAGCTAGAAGTGAGCAGACAGATACTCCTATAGACGCTGCTGGAGCCAGATCATTTGTCTCTGTGATGGACAACGTTTGAAATTCGCCCTTAAGCGGGAGACGGCAGCCTACAACAGTCAAATTGATTGCTGCTTATCACTTCTTTTGTGGTAGGTACAGTTATTCCAGATAGGGGAATGGGTAGGTTAAGTTATTCCAGGGAGGGGAATGCTTATGGGCAAGGCATTATGCTTGATCAGAGGCGGATGAAGTGGCAAAAAAGGCTCGGCCTACACCATGACCATGCCAATCGTCAACCCAAAGTAAATATGAGCCACACAGGTTGGTTGAAATAGCGCAACATGAATGATGGAACCTGTATCCAAGCGTCCCAGGATGCATTGCAGCGAAAACGTTCAACAATGTTCAGCGTGACCAATGTTTCTATCTTGGAAAATGAAATTGCATGCTGTATGGAGTGTTTTTGACATATCTTGCCTCAGGATTTGCTTGCAGTCCTACCATATCCCACAAAATGCAGAAGTGCAGTCAATGCAGCTTTTTACCTAAAATGGTAAAAATTGGTCAAAGCCTCATGCGGTTTATTACCTGCCCCTGGAATAACATCAATGGCAATTATAAGAATAATGCTGATAATAGTACAAATTTTGTATGTATGTTTTCAGCCCTACAAAACCATAACTATAGAAGTTTAAATTTATACGTAAAGCTAGATATTTGTAGAAATATCTATATTGATATATAACTATCTATTTATATAGCTAGATATATATCTATGCAGTAACATACATTAGATAGATAGATAGATAGATAGATAGATAGATAGATAGATAGATAGATAGATAGATAGACTGTATATAAGCCTGCAAGTCTTGCACTTGAAGCAGCTTTATGATGTCATTAAGGCTCGATGGTGACACGCGCACCCGGAACAAGGACCACAGGTTGTTAGCGGCCATTTTTCCATCAGTCTCCACTGGAGCTAGAAGTGAGCAGACAGATACTCCTATAGACGCTGCTGGAGCCAGATCATTTGTCTCTGTGATGGACAACGTTTGAAATTCGCCCTTAAGCGGGAGACGGCAGCCTACAACAGTCAAATTGATCGCTGCTTATCACTTCTTTTGTGGTAGGTACAGTTATTCCAGATAGGGGAATGGGTAGGTTAAGTTATTCCAGGGAGGGGAATGCTTATGGGCAAGGCATTATGCTTGATCGGAGGCGGATGAAGTGGCAAAAAAGGCTCGGCCTACACCATGACCATGCCAATCGTCAACCCAAAGTGAATATGAGCCACACAGGTTGGTTGAAATAGCGCAACATGAATGATGGAACCTGGATCCAAGCGTCCCAGGATGCATTGCAGCGAAAACGTTCAACAATGTTCAGCGTGACCAATGTTTCTATCTTGGAAAATGAAATTGCATGCTGTATGGAGTGTTTTTGACATATCTTGTCTCAGGATTTGCTTGCAGTCCTACCATATCCCACAAAATGCAGAAGTACAGTCAATGCAGCTTTTTACCTAAAATGGTAAAAATTGGTCAAAGACTCATGCGGTTTATTACCTGCCCCTGGAATAACATCAATGGCAATTATAAGAATAATGCTGATAATAATACAAATTTTGTATGTATGTTTTCAGCCCTACAAAACCATAACTATAGAAGTTTAAATTTATACGTAAAGCTAGATATTTGTAGAAATATCTATATTGATATATAGCTATCTATATATAGCTAGATATATATCTATGCAGTAACATACATTAGATAATAGATAGATAGATAGATAGATAGACTGTATATAAGCCTGCAAGTCTTGCACTTGAAGCAGCTTTATGATGTCATTAAGGCTCGATGGTGACACGCGCACCCGGAACAAGAACCACAGGTTGTTAGCGGCCATTTTTCCATCAGTCTCCACTGGAGCTAGAAGTGAGCAGACAGATACTCCTATAGACGCTGCTGGAGCCAGATCATTTGTCTCTGTGATGGACAACGTTTGAAATTCGCCCTTAAGCGGGAGACGGCAGCCTACAACAGTCAAATTGATTGCTGCTTATCACTTCTTTTGTGGTAGGTACAGTTATTCCAGATAGGGGAATGGGTAGGTTAAGTTATTCCAGGGAGGGGAATGCTTATGGGCAAGGCATTATGCTTGATCAGAGGCGGATGAAGTGGCAAAAAAGGCTCGGCCTACACCATGACCATGCCAATCGTCAACCCAAAGTTAATATGAGCCACACAGGTTGGTTGAAATAGCGCAACATGAATGATGGAACCTGGATCCAAGCGTCCCAGGATGCATTGCAGCGAAAACGTTCAACAATGTTCAGCGTGACCAATGTTTCTATCTTGGAAAATGAAATTGCATGCTGTATGGAGTGTTTTTGACATATCTTGTCTCAGGATTTGCTTGCAGTCCTACCATATCCCACAAAATGCAGAAGTGCAGTCAATGCAGCTTTTTACCTAAAATGGTAAAAATTGGTCAAAGCCTCATGCGGTTTATTACCTGCCCCTGAAATAACATCAATGGCAATTATAAGAATAATGCTGATAATAGTACAAATTTTGTATGTATGTTTTCAGCCCTACAAAACCATAACTATAGAAGTTTAAATTTATACGTAAAGCTAGATATTTGTAGAAATATCTATATTGATATATAACTATCTATTTATATAGCTAGATATATATCTATGCAGTAACATACATTAGATAGATAGATAGATAGATAGATAGATAGATAGATAGATAGATAGATAGACTGTATATAAGCCTGCAAGTCTTGCACTTGAAGCAGCTTTATGATGTCATTAAGGCTCGATGGTGACACGCGCACCCGGAACAAGGACCACAGGTTGTTAGCGGCCATTTTTCCAGCAGTCTCCACTGGAGCTAGAAGTGAGCAGACAGATACTCCTATAGACGCGGCTGGAGCCAGATCATTTGTCCCTGTGATGGACAACGTTTGAAATTCGCCCTTAAGCGGGAGACGGCAGCCTACAACAGTCAAATATATTGCGGCTTATCACTTCTTTTGAGGGAGGTACAGTTATTCCAGATAGGGGAATGGGTAGGTTAAGATATTCCAGGGTGGGGAATGCTTATGGGCAAGGCATTATGCTTGATCGGAGGCGGATGAAGTGGCAAAAAAGGCTCGGCCTACACCATGACCATGCAACTCGTCAACCCAAAGTGAATATGAGCCACACAGGTTGGTTGAAATAGCGCAACATGAATGATGGAACCTGGATCCAAGCGTCCCAGGATGCATTGCAGCGAAAACGTTCAACAATGTTCAGCGTGACCAATGTTTCTATCTTGGAAAATGAAATTGCATGCTGTATGGAGTGTTTTTGACATATCTTGTCTCAGGATTTGCTTGCAGTCCTACCATATCCCACAAAATGCAGAAGTACAGTCAATGCAGCTTTTTACCTAAAATGGTAAAAATTGGTCAAAGACTCATGCGGTTTATTACCTGCCCCTGGAATAACATCAATGGCAATTATAAGAATAATGCTGATAATAATACAAATTTTGTATGTATGTTTTCAGCCCTACAAAACCATAACTATACAAGTTTAAATTTATACGTAAAGCTAGATATTTGTAGAAATATCTATATTGATATATAACTATCTATTTATATAGCTAGATATATATCTATGCAGTAACATACATTAGATAGATAGATAGATAGATAGATAGATAGATAGATAGATAGACTGTATATAAGCCTGCAAGTCTTGCACTTGAAGCAGCTTTATGATGTCATTAAGGCTCGATGGTGACACGCGCACCCGGAACAAGGACCACAGGTTGTTAGCGGCCATTTTTCCATCAGTCTCCACTGGAGCTAGAAGTGAGCAGACAGATACTCCTATAGACGCTGCTGGAGCCAGATCATTTGTCTCTGTGATGGACAACGTTTGAAATTCGCCCTTAAGCGGGAGACGGCAGCCTACAACAGTCAAATTGATTGCTGCTTATCACTTCTTTTGTGGTAGGTACAGTTATTCCAGATAGGGGAATGGGTAGGTTAAGTTATTCCAGGGAGGGGAATGCTTATGGGCAAGGCATTATGCTTGATCAGAGGCGGATGAAGTGGCAAAAAAGGCTCGGCCTACACCATGACCATGCCAATCGTCAACCCAAAGTAAATATGAGCCACACAGGTTGGTTGAAATAGCGCAACATGAATGATGGAACCTGTATCCAAGCGTCCCAGGATGCATTGCAGCGAAAACGTTCAACAATGTTCAGCGTGACCAATGTTTCTATCTTGGAAAATGAAATTGCATGCTGTATGGAGTGTTTTTGACATATCTTGTCTCAGGATTTGCTTGCAGTCCTACCATATCCCACAAAATGCAGAAGTGCAGTCAATGCAGCTTTTTACCTAAAATGGTAAAAATTGGTCAAAGCCTCATGCGGTTTATTACCTGCCCCTGGAATAACATCAATGGCAATTATAAGAATAATGCTGATAATAGTACAAATTTTGTATTTATGTTTTCAGCCCTACAAAACCATAACTATAGAAGTTTAAATTTATACGTAAAGCTAGATATTTGTAGAAATATCTATATTGATATATAACTATCTATTTATATAGCTAGATATATATCTATGCAGTAACATACATTAGATAGATAGATAGATAGATAGATAGACTGTATATAAGCCTGCAAGTCTTGCACTTGAAGCAGCTTTATGATGTCATTAAGGCTCGATGGTGACACGCGCACCCGGAACAAGGACCACAGGTTGTTAGCGGCCATTTTTCCATCAGTCTCCACTGGAGCTAGAAGTGAGCAGACAGATACTCCTATAGACGCTGCTGGAGCCAGATCATTTGTCTCTGTGATGGACAACGTTTGAAATTCGCCCTTAAGCGGGAGACGGCAGCCTACAACAGTCAAATTGATCGCTGCTTATCACTTCTTTTGTGGTAGGTACAGTTATTCCAGATAGGGGAATGGGTAGGTTAAATTATTCCAGGGTGGGGAATGCTTATGGGCAAGGCATTATGCTTGATCGGAGGCAGATGAAGTGGCAAAAAAGGCTCGGCCTACACCATGACCATGCCAATCGTCAACCCAAAGTGAATATGAGCCACACAGGTTGGTTGAAATAGCGCAACATGAATGATGGAACCTGGATCCAAGCGTCCCAGGATGCATTGCAGCGAAAACGTTCAACAATGTTCAGCGTGACCAATGTTTCTATCTTGGAAAATGAAATTGCATGCTGTATGGAGTGTTTTTGACATATCTTGTCTCAGGATTTGCTTGCAGTCCTACCATATCCCACAAAATGCAGAAGTGCAGTCAATGCAGCTTTTTACCTAAAATGGTAAAAATTGGTCAAAGCCTCATGCGGTTTATTACCTGCCCCTGGAATAACATCAAAGGCAATTATAAGAATAATGCTGATAATAGTACAAATTTTGTATGTATGTTTTCAGCCCTACAAAACCATAACTATAGAAGTTTAAATTTATACGTAAAGCTAGATATTTGTAGAAATATCTATATTGATATATAACTATCTATTTATATAGCTAGATATATATCTATGCAGTAACATACATTAGATAGATAGATAGATAGATAGATAGATAGATAGATAGATAGATAGATAGATAGATAGATAGATAGATAGATAGATAGATAGACTGTATAAAAGCCTGCAAGTCTTGCACTTGAAGCAGCTTTATGATGTCATTAAGGCTCGATGGTGACACGCGCACCCGGAACAAGGACCACAGGTTGTTAGCGGCCATTTTTCCATCAGTCTCCACTGGAGCTAGAAGTGAGCAGACAGATACTCCTATAGACGCTGCTGGAGCCAGATCATTTGTCTCTGTGATGGACAACGTTTGAAATTCGCCCTTAAGCGGGAGACGGCAGCCTACAACAGTCAAATTGATCGCTGCTTATCACTTCTTTTGTGGTAGGTACAGTTATTCCAGATAGGGGAATGGGTAGGTTAAGTTATTCCAGGGAGGGGAATGCTTATGGGCAAGGCATTATGCTTGATCGGAGGCGGATGAAGTGGCAAAAAAGGCTCGGCCTACACCATGACCATGCCAATCGTCAACCCAAAGTGAATATGAGCCACACAGGTTGGTTGAAATAGCGCAACATGAATGATGGAACCTGGATCCAAGCGTGCCAGGATGCATTGCAGCGAAAACGTTCAACAATGTTCAGCGTGACCAATGTTTCTATCTTGGAAAATGGAATTGCATGCTGTATGGAGTGTTTTTGACATATCTTGTCTCAGGATTTGCTTGCAGTCCTACCATATCCTACAAAATGCAGAAGTACAGTCAATGCAGCTTTTTACCTAAAATGGTAAAAATTGGTCAAAGACTCATGCGGTTTATTACCTGCCCCTGGAATAACATCAATGGCAATTATAAGAATAATGCTGATAATAATACAAATTTTGTATGTATGTTTTCAGCCCTACAAAACCATAACTATAGAAGTTTAAATTTATACGTAAAGCTAGATATTTGTAGAAATATCTATATTGATATATAGCTATCTATTTATATAGCTAGATATATATCTATGCAGTAACATACATTAGATAATAGATAGATAGATAGATAGATAGATAGATAGACTGTATATAAGCCTGCAAGTCTTGCACTTGAAGCAGCTTTATGATGTCATTAAGGCTCGATGGTGACACGCGCACCCGGAACAAGGACCACAGGTTGTTAGCGGCCATTTTTCCATCAGTCTCCACTGGAGCTAGAAGTGAGCAGACAGATACTCCTATAGACGCTGCTGGAGCCAGATCATTTGTCTCTGTGATGGACAACGTTTGAAATTCGCCCTTAAGCGGGAGACGGCAGCCTACAACAGTCAAATTGATTGCTGCTTATCACTTCTTTTGTGGTAGGTACAGTTATTCCAGATAGGGGAATGGGTAGGTTAAGTTATTCCAGGGAGGGGAATGCTTATGGGCAAGGCATTATGCTTGATCAGAGGCGGATGAAGTGGCAAAAAAGGCTCGGCCTACACCATGACCATGCCAATCGTCAACCCAAAGTTAATATGAGCCACACAGGTTGGTTGAAATAGCGCAACATGAATGATGGAACCTGGATCCAAGCGTCCCAGGATGCATTGCAGCGAAAACGTTCAACAATGTTCAGCGTGACCAATGTTTCTATCTTGGAAAATGAAATTGCATGCTGTATGGAGTGTTTTTGACATATCTTGTCTCAGGATTTGCTTGCAGTCCTACCATATCCCACAAAATGCAGAAGTGCAGTCAATGCAGCTTTTTACCTAAAATGGTAAAAATTGGTCAAAGCCTCATGCGGTTTATTACCTGCCCCTGGAATAACATCAATGGCAATTATAAGAATAATGCTGATAATAGTACAAATTTTGTATGTATGTTTTCAGCCCTACAAAACCATAACTATAGAAGTTTAAATTTATACGTAAAGCTAGATATTTGTAGAAATATCTATATTGATATATAACTATCTATTTATATAGCTAGATATATATCTATGCAGTAACATACATTAGATAGATAGATAGATAGATAGATAGATAGATAGATAGATAGATAGACTGTATATAAGCCTGCAAGTCTTGCACTTGAAGCAGCTTTATGATGTCATTAAGGCTCGATGGTGACATGCGCACCCGGAACAAGGACCACAGGTTGTTAGCGGCCATTTTTCCATCAGTCTCCACTGGAGCTAGAAGTGAGCAGACAGATACTCCTATAGACGCTGCTGGAGCCAGATCATTTGTCTCTGTGATGGACAACGTTTGAAATTCGCCCTTAAGCGGGAGACGGCAGCCTACAACAGTCAAATTGATCGCTGCTTATCACTTCTTTTGTGGTAGGTACAGTTATTCCAGATAGGGGAATGGGTAGGTTAAGTTATTCCAGGGAGGGGAATGCTTATGGGCAAGGCATTATGCTTGATCGGAGGCGGATGAAGTGGCAAAAAAGGCTCGGCCTACACCATGACCATGCCAATCGTCAACCCAAAGTGAATATGAGCCACACAGGTTGGTTGAAATAGCGCAACATGAATGATGGAACCTGGATCCAAGCGTCCCAGGATGCATTGCAGCGAAAACGTTCAACAATGTTCAGCGTGACCAATGTTTCTATCTTGGAAAATGAAATTGCATGCTGTATGGAGTGTTTTTGACATATCTTGTCTCAGGATTTGCTTGCAGTCCTACCATATCCCACAAAATGCAGAAGTACAGTCAATGCAGCTTTTTACCTAAAATGGTAAAAATTGGTCAAAGACTCATGCGGTTTATTACCTGCCCCTGGAATAACATCAATGGCAATTATAAGAATAATGCTGATAATAATACAAATTTTGTATGTATGTTTTCAGCCCTACAAAACCATAACTATAGAAGTTTAAATTTATACGTAAAGCTAGATATTTGTAGAAATATCTATATTGATATATAGCTATCTATTTATATAGCTAGATATATATCTATGCAGTAACATACATTAGATAGATAGATAGATAGATAGATAGATAGATAGATAGATAGATAGATAGATAGATAGATAGATAGACTGTATATAAGCCTGCAAGTCTTGCACTTGAAGCAGCTTTATGATGTCATTAAGGCTCGATGGTGACACGCGCACCCGGAACAAGGACCACAGGTTGTTAGCGGCCATTTTTCCATCAGTCTCCACTGGAGCTAGAAGTGAGCAGACAGATACTCCTATAGACGCTGCTGGAGCCAGATCATTTGTCTCTGTGATGGACAACGTTTGAAATTCGCCCTTAAGCGGGAGACGGCAGCCTACAACAGTCAAATTGATCGCTGCTTATCACTTCTTTTGTGGTAGGTACAGTTATTCCAGATAGGGGAATGGGTAGGTTAAGTTATTCCAGGGAGGGGAATGCTTATGGGCAAGGCATTATGCTTGATCGGAGGCGGATGAAGTGGCAAAAAAGGCTCGGCCTACACCATGACCATGCCAATCGTCAACCCAAAGTGAATATGAGCCACACAGGTTGGTTGAAATAGCGCAACATGAATGATGGAACCTGGATCCAAGCGTCCCAGGATGCATTGCAGCGAAAACGTTCAACAATGTTCAGCGTGACCAATGTTTCTATCTTGGAAAATGAAATTGCATGCTGTATGGAGTGTTTTTGACATATCTTGTCTCAGGATTTGCTTGCAGTCCTACCATATCCCACAAAATGCAGAAGTACAGTCAATGCAGCTTTTTACCTAAAATGGTAAAAATTGGTCAAAGACTCATGCGGTTTATTACCTGCCCCTGGAATAACATCAATGGCAATTATAAGAATAATGCTGATAATAATACAAATTTTGTATGTATGTTTTCAGCCCTACAAAACCATAACTATAGAAGTTTAAATTTATACGTAAAGCTAGATATTTGTAGAAATATCTATATTGATATATAGCTATCTATTTATATAGCTAGATATATATATCTATGCAGTAACATACATTAGATAATAGATAGATAGATAGATAGACTGTATATAAGCCTGCAAGTCTTGCACTTGAAGCAGCTTTATGATGTCATTAAGGCTCGATGGTGACACGCGCACCCGGAACAAGGACCACAGGTTGTTAGCGGCCATTTTTCCATCAGTCTCCACTGGAGCTAGAAGTGAGCAGACAGATACTCCTATAGACGCTGCTGGAGCCAGATCATTTGTCTCTGTGATGGACAACGTTTGAAATTCGCCCTTAAGCGGGAGACGGCAGCCTACAACAGTCAAATTGATTGCTGCTTATCACTTCTTTTGTGGTAGGTACAGTTATTCCAGATAGGGGAATGGGTAGGTTAAGTTATTCCAGGGAGGGGAATGCTTATGGGCAAGGCATTATGCTTGATCAGAGGCGGATGAAGTGGCAAAAAAGGCTCGGCCTACACCATGACCATGCCAATCGTCAACCCAAAGTAAATATGAGCCACACAGGTTGGTTGAAATAGCGCAACATGAATGATGGAACCTGTATCCAAGCGTCCCAGGATGCATTGCAGCGAAAACGTTCAACAATGTTCAGCGTGACCAATGTTTCTATCTTGGAAAATGAAATTGCATGCTGTATGGAGTGTTTTTGACATATCTTGCCTCAGGATTTGCTTGCAGTCCTACCATATCCCACAAAATGCAGAAGTGCAGTCAATGCAGCTTTTTACCTAAAATGGTAAAAATTGGTCAAAGCCTCATGCGGTTTATTACCTGCCCCTGGAATAACATCAATGGCAATTATAAGAATAATGCTGATAATAGTACAAATTTTGTATGTATGTTTTCAGCCCTACAAAACCATAACTATAGAAGTTTAAATTTATACGTAAAGCTAGATATTTGTAGAAATATCTATATTGATATATAGCTATCTATTTATATAGCTAGATATATATCTATGCAGTAACATACATTAGATAGATAGATAGATAGATAGATAGATAGATAGATAGATAGATAGATAGACTGTATATAAGCCTGCAAGTCTTGCACTTGAAGCAGCTTTATGATGTCATTAAGGCTCGATGGTGACACGCGCACCCGGAACAAGGACCACAGGTTGTTAGCGGCCATTTTTCCATCAGTCTCCACTGGAGCTAGAAGTGAGCAGACAGATACTCCTATAGACGCTGCTGGAGCCAGATCATTTGTCTCTGTGATGGACAACGTTTGAAATTCGCCCTTAAGCGGGAGACGGCAGCCTACAACAGTCAAATTGATCGCTGCTTATCACTTCTTTTGTGGTAGGTACAGTTATTCCAGATAGGGGAATGGGTAGGTTAAGTTATTCCAGGGAGGGGAATGCTTATGGGCAAGGCATTATGCTTGATCGGAGGCGGATGAAGTGGCAAAAAAGGCTCGGCCTACACCATGACCATGCCAATCGTCAACCCAAAGTGAATATGAGCCACACAGGTTGGTTGAAATAGCGCAACATGAATGATGGAACCTGGATCCAAGCGTCCCAGGATGCATTGCAGCGAAAACGTTCAACAATGTTCAGCGTGACCAATGTTTCTATCTTGGAAAATGAAATTGCATGCTGTATGGAGTGTTTTTGACATATCTTGTCTCAGGATTTGCTTGCAGTCCTACCATATCCCACAAAATGCAGAAGTACAGTCAATGCAGCTTTTTACCTAAAATGGTAAAAATTGGTCAAAGACTCATGCGGTTTATTACCTGCCCCTGGAATAACATCAATGGCAATTATAAGAATAATGCTGATAATAATACAAATTTTGTATGTATGTTTTCAGCCCTACAAAACCATAACTATAGAAGTTTAAATTTATACGTAAAGCTAGATATTTGTAGAAATATCTATATTGATATATAGCTATCTATTTATATAGCTAGATATATATATCTATGCAGTAACATACATTAGATAATAGATAGATAGATAGATAGACTGTATATAAGCCTGCAAGTCTTGCACTTGAAGCAGCTTTATGATGTCATTAAGGCTCGATGGTGACACGCGCACCCGGAACAAGGACCACAGGTTGTTAGCGGCCATTTTTCCATCAGTCTCCACTGGAGCTAGAAGTGAGCAGACAGATACTCCTATAGACGCTGCTGGAGCCAGATCATTTGTCTCTGTGATGGACAACGTTTGAAATTCGCCCTTAAGCGGGAGACGGCAGCCTACAACAGTCAAATTGATTGCTGCTTATCACTTCTTTTGTGGTAGGTACAGTTATTCCAGATAGGGGAATGGGTAGGTTAAGTTATTCCAGGGAGGGGAATGCTTATGGGCAAGGCATTATGCTTGATCAGAGGCGGATGAAGTGGCAAAAAAGGCTCGGCCTACACCATGACCATGCCAATCGTCAACCCAAAGTAAATATGAGCCACACAGGTTGGTTGAAATAGCGCAACATGAATGATGGAACCTGTATCCAAGCGTCCCAGGATGCATTGCAGCGAAAACGTTCAACAATGTTCAGCGTGACCAATGTTTCTATCTTGGAAAATGAAATTGCATGCTGTATGGAGTGTTTTTGACATATCTTGCCTCAGGATTTGCTTGCAGTCCTACCATATCCCACAAAATGCAGAAGTGCAGTCAATGCAGCTTTTTACCTAAAATGGTAAAAATTGGTCAAAGCCTCATGCGGTTTATTACCTGCCCCTGGAATAACATCAATGGCAATTATAAGAATAATGCTGATAATAGTACAAATTTTGTATGTATGTTTTCAGCCCTACAAAACCATAACTATAGAAGTTTAAATTTATACGTAAAGCTAGATATTTGTAGAAATATCTATATTGATATATAACTATCTATTTATATAGCTAGATATATATCTATGCAGTAACATACATTAGATAGATAGATAGATAGATAGATAGATAGATAGATAGATAGATAGATAGATAGATAGACTGTATATAAGCCTGCAAGTCTTGCACTTGAAGCAGCTTTATGATGTCATTAAGGCTCGATGGTGACACGCGCACCCGGAACAAGGACCACAGGTTGTTAGCGGCCATTTTTCCATCAGTCTCCACTGGAGCTAGAAGTGAGCAGACAGATACTCCTATAGACGCTGCTGGAGCCAGATCATTTGTCTCTGTGATGGACAACGTTTGAAATTCGCCCTTAAGCGGGAGACGGCAGCCTACAACAGTCAAATTGATCGCTGCTTATCACTTCTTTTGTGGTAGGTACAGTTATTCCAGATAGGGGAATGGGTAGGTTAAGTTATTCCAGGGAGGGGAATGCTTATGGGCAAGGCATTATGCTTGATCGGAGGCGGATGAAGTGGCAAAAAAGGCTCGGCCTACACCATGACCATGCCAATCGTCAACCCAAAGTGAATATGAGCCACACAGGTTGGTTGAAATAGCGCAACATGAATGATGGAACCTGGATCCAAGCGTCCCAGGATGCATTGCAGCGAAAACGTTCAACAATGTTCAGCGTGACCAATGTTTCTATCTTGGAAAATGAAATTGCATGCTGTATGGAGTGTTTTTGACATATCTTGTCTCAGGATTTGCTTGCAGTCCTACCATATCCCACAAAATGCAGAAGTACAGTCAATGCAGCTTTTTACCTAAAATGGTAAAAATTGGTCAAAGACTCATGCGGTTTATTACCTGCCCCTGGAATAACATCAATGGCAATTATAAGAATAATGCTGATAATAATACAAATTTTGTATGTATGTTTTCAGCCCTACAAAACCATAACTATAGAAGTTTAAATTTATACGTAAAGCTAGATATTTGTAGAAATATCTATATTGATATATAGCTATCTATATATAGCTAGATATATATCTATGCAGTAACATACATTAGATAATAGATAGATAGATAGATAGATAGACTGTATATAAGCCTGCAAGTCTTGCACTTGAAGCAGCTTTATGATGTCATTAAGGCTCGATGGTGACACGCGCACCCGGAACAAGAACCACAGGTTGTTAGCGGCCATTTTTCCATCAGTCTCCACTGGAGCTAGAAGTGAGCAGACAGATACTCCTATAGACGCTGCTGGAGCCAGATCATTTGTCTCTGTGATGGACAACGTTTGAAATTCGCCCTTAAGCGGGAGACGGCAGCCTACAACAGTCAAATTGATTGCTGCTTATCACTTCTTTTGTGGTAGGTACAGTTATTCCAGATAGGGGAATGGGTAGGTTAAGTTATTCCAGGGAGGGGAATGCTTATGGGCAAGGCATTATGCTTGATCAGAGGCGGATGAAGTGGCAAAAAAGGCTCGGCCTACACCATGACCATGCCAATCGTCAACCCAAAGTTAATATGAGCCACACAGGTTGGTTGAAATAGCGCAACATGAATGATGGAACCTGGATCCAAGCGTCCCAGGATGCATTGCAGCGAAAACGTTCAACAATGTTCAGCGTGACCAATGTTTCTATCTTGGAAAATGAAATTGCATGCTGTATGGAGTGTTTTTGACATATCTTGTCTCAGGATTTGCTTGCAGTCCTACCATATCCCACAAAATGCAGAAGTGCAGTCAATGCAGCTTTTTACCTAAAATGGTAAAAATTGGTCAAAGCCTCATGCGGTTTATTACCTGCCCCTGAAATAACATCAATGGCAATTATAAGAATAATGCTGATAATAGTACAAATTTTGTATGTATGTTTTCAGCCCTACAAAACCATAACTATAGAAGTTTAAATTTATACGTAAAGCTAGATATTTGTAGAAATATCTATATTGATATATAACTATCTATTTATATAGCTAGATATATATCTATGCAGTAACATACATTAGATAGATAGATAGATAGATAGATAGATAGATAGACTGTATATAAGCCTGCAAATCTTGCACTTGAAGCAGCTTTATGATGTCATTAAGGCTCGATGGTGACACGCGCACCCGGAACAAGGACCACAGGTTGTTAGCGGCCATTTTTCCATCAGTCTCCACTGGAGCTAGAAGTGAGCAGACAGATACTCCTATAGACGCTGCTGGAGCCAGATCATTTGTCTCTGTGATGGATAACGTTTGAAATTCGCCCTTAAGCGGGAGACGGCAGCCTACAACAGTCAAATTGATTGCTGCTTATCACTTCTTTTGTGGTAGGTACAGTTATTCCAGATAGGGGAATGGGTAGGTTAAGTTATTCCAGGGAGGGGAATGCTTATGGGCAAGGCATTATGCTTGATCAGAGGCGGATGAAGTGGCAAAAAAGGCTCGGGCTACACCATGACCATGCCAATCGTCAACCCAAAGTAAATATGAGCCACACAGGTTGTTTGAAATAGCGCAACATGAATGATGGAACCTGTATCCAAGCGTCCCAGGATGCATTGCAGCGAAAACGTTCAACAATGTTCAGCGTGACCAATGTTTCTATCTTGGAAAATGAAATTGCATGCTGTATGGAGTGTTTTTGACATATCTTGTCTCAGGATTTGCTTGCAGTCCTACCATATCCCACAAAATGCAGAAGTGCAGTCAATGCAGCTTTTTACCTAAAATGGTAAAAATTGGTCAAAGCCTCATGCGGTTTATTACCTGCCCCTGGAATAACATCAATGGCAATTATAAGAATAATGCTGATAATAGTACAAATTTTGTATGTATGTTTTCAGCCCTACAAAACCATAACTATAGAAGTTTAAATTTATACGTAAAGCTAGATATTTGTAGAAATATCTATATTGATATATAACTATCTATTTATATAGCTAGATATATATCTATGCAGTAACATACATTAGATAGATAGATAGATAGATAGATAGATAGATAGACTGTATATAAGCCTGCAAGTCTTGCACTTGAAGCAGCTTTATGATGTCATTAAGGCTCGATGGTGACACGCGCACCCGGAACAAGGACCACAGGTTGTTAGCGGCCATTTTTCCATCAGTCTCCACTGGAGCTAGAAGTGAGCAGACAGATACTCCTATAGACGCTGCTGGAGCCAGATCATTTGTCTCTGTGATGGACAACGTTTGAAATTCGCCCTTAAGCGGGAGACGGCAGCCTACAACAGTCAAATTGATCGCTGCTTATCACTTCTTTTGTGGTAGGTACAGTTATTCCAGATAGGGGAATGGGTAGGTTAAATTATTCCAGGGTGGGGAATGCTTATGGGCAAGGCATTATGCTTGATCGGAGGCGGATGAAGTGGCAAAAAAGGCTCGGCCTACACCATGACCATGCCAATCGTCAACCCAAAGTGAATATGAGCCACACAGGTTGGTTGAAATAGCGCAACATGAATGATGGAACCTGTATCCAAGCGTCCCAGGATGCATTGCAGCGAAAACGTTCAACAATGTTCAGCGTGACCAATGTTTCTATCTTGGAAAATGAAATTGCATGCTGTATGGAGTGTTTTTGACATATCTTGTCTCAGGATTTGCTTGCAGTCCTACCATATCCCACAAAATGCAGAAGTGCAGTCAATGCAGCTTTTTACCTAAAATGGTAAAAATTGGTCAAAGCCTCATGCGGTTTATTACCTGCCCCTGGAATAACATCAATGGCAATTATAAGAATAATGCTGATAATAGTACAAATTTTGTATGTATGTTTTCAGCCCTACAAAACCATAACTATAGAAGTTTAAATTTATACGTAAAGCTAGATATTTGTAGAAATATCTATATTGATATATAACTATCTATTTATATAGCTAGATATATATCTATGCAGTAACATACATTAGATAGATAGATAGATAGATAGATAGATAGATAGATAGATAGATAGACTGTATATAAGCCTGCAAGTCTTGCACTTGAAGCAGCTTTATGATGTCATTAAGGCTCGATGGTGACACGCGCACCCGGAACAAGGACCACAGGTTGTTAGCGGCCATTTTTCCATCAGTCTCCACTGGAGCTAGAAGTGAGCAGACAGATACTCCTATAGACGCTGCTGGAGCCAGATCATTTGTCTCTGTGATGGACAACGTTTGAAATTCGCCCTTAAGCGGGAGACGGCAGCCTACAACAGTCAAATTGATTGCTGCTTATCACTTCTTTTGTGGTAGGTACAGTTATTCCAGATAGGGGAATGGGTAGGTTAAGTTATTCCAGGGAGGGGAATGCTTATGGGCAAGGCATTATGCTTGATCAGAGGCGGATGAAGTGGCAAAAAAGGCTCGGCCTACACCATGACCATGCCAATCGTCAACCCAAAGTAAATATGAGCCACACAGGTTGGTTGAAATAGCGCAACATGAATGATGGAACCTGTATCCAAGCGTCCCAGGATGCATTGCAGCGAAAACGTTCAACAATGTTCAGCGTGACCAATGTTTCTATCTTGGAAAATGAAATTGCATGCTGTATGGAGTGTTTTTGACATATCTTGCCTCAGGATTTGCTTGCAGTCCTACCATATCCCACAAAATGCAGAAGTGCAGTCAATGCAGCTTTTTACCTAAAATGGTAAAAATTGGTCAAAGCCTCATGCGGTTTATTACCTGCCCCTGGAATAACATCAATGGCAATTATAAGAATAATGCTGATAATAGTACAAATTTTGTATGTATGTTTTCAGCCCTACAAAACCATAACTATAGAAGTTTAAATTTATACGTAAAGCTAGATATTTGTAGAAATATCTATATTGATATATAACTATCTATTTATATAGCTAGATATATATCTATGCAGTAACATACATTAGATAGATAGATAGATAGATAGATAGATAGATAGATAGATAGATAGATAGACTGTATATAAGCCTGCAAGTCTTGCACTTGAAGCAGCTTTATGATGTCATTAAGGCTCGATGGTGACACGCGCACCCGGAACAAGGACCACAGGTTGTTAGCGGCCATTTTTCCATCAGTCTCCACTGGAGCTAGAAGTGAGCAGACAGATACTCCTATAGACGCTGCTGGAGCCAGATCATTTGTCTCTGTGATGGACAACGTTTGAAATTCGCCCTTAAGCGGGAGACGGCAGCCTACAACAGTCAAATTGATTGCTGCTTATCACTTCTTTTGTGGTAGGTACAGTTATTCCAGATAGGGGAATGGGTAGGTTAAGTTATTCCAGGGAGGGGAATGCTTATGGGCAAGGCATTATGCTTGATCAGAGGCGGATGAAGTGGCAAAAAAGGCTCGGCCTACACCATGACCATGCCAATCGTCAACCCAAAGTAAATATGAGCCACACAGGTTGGTTGAAATAGCGCAACATGAATGATGGAACCTGTATCCAAGCGTCCCAGGATGCATTGCAGCGAAAACGTTCAACAATGTTCAGCGTGACCAATGTTTCTATCTTGGAAAATGAAATTGCATGCTGTATGGAGTGTTTTTGACATATCTTGTCTCAGGATTTGCTTGCAGTCCTACCATATCCCACAAAATGCAGAAGTGCAGTCAATGCAGCTTTTTACCTAAAATGGTAAAAATTGGTCAAAGCCTCATGCGGTTTATTACCTGCCCCTGGAATAACATCAATGGCAATTATAAGAATAATGCTGATAATAGTACAAATTTTGTATGTATGTTTTCAGCCCTACAAAACCATAACTATAGAAGTTTAAATTTATACGTAAAGCTAGATATTTGTAGAAATATCTATATTGATATATAACTATCTATTTATATAGCTAGATATATATCTATGCAGTAACATACATTAGATAGATAGATAGATAGATAGATAGATAGATAGATAGACTGTATATAAGCCTGCAAGTCTTGCACTTGAAGCAGCTTTATGATGTCATTAAGGCTCGATGGTGACACGCGCACCCGGAACAAGGACCACAGGTTGTTAGCGGCCATTTTTCCATCAGTCTCCACTGGAGCTAGAAGTGAGCAGACAGATACTCCTATAGACGCTGCTGGAGCCAGATCATTTGTCTCTGTGATGGACAACGTTTGAAATTCGCCCTTAAGCGGGAGACGGCAGCCTACAACAGTCAAATTGATCGCTGCTTATCACTTCTTTTGTGGTAGGTACAGTTATTCCAGATAGGGGAATGGGTAGGTTAAATTATTCCAGGGTGGGGAATGCTTATGGGCAAGGCATTATGCTTGATCGGAGGCGGATGAAGTGGCAAAAAAGGCTCGGCCTACACCATGACCATGCCAATCGTCAACCCAAAGTGAATATGAGCCACACAGGTTGGTTGAAATAGCGCAACATGAATGATGGAACCTGTATCCAAGCGTCCCAGGATGCATTGCAGCGAAAACGTTCAACAATGTTCAGCGTGACCAATGTTTCTATCTTGGAAAATGAAATTGCATGCTGTATGGAGTGTTTTTGACATATCTTGTCTCAGGATTTGCTTGCAGTCCTACCATATCCCACAAAATGCAGAAGTGCAGTCAATGCAGCTTTTTACCTAAAATGGTAAAAATTGGTCAAAGCCTCATGCGGTTTATTACCTGCCCCTGGAATAACATCAATGGCAATTATAAGAATAATGCTGATAATAGTACAAATTTTGTATGTATGTTTTCAGCCCTACAAAACCATAACTATAGAAGTTTAAATTTATACGTAAAGCTAGATATTTGTAGAAATATCTATATTGATATATAACTATCTATTTATATAGCTAGATATATATCTATGCAGTAACATACATTAGATAGATAGATAGATAGATAGATAGATAGATAGATAGATAGACTGTATATAAGCCTGCAAGTCTTGCACTTGAAGCAGCTTTATGATGTCATTAAGGCTCGATGGTGACACGCGCACCCGGAACAAGGACCACAGGTTGTTAGCGGCCATTTTTCCATCAGTCTCCACTGGAGCTAGAAGTGAGCAGACAGATACTCCTATAGACGCTGCTGGAGCCAGATCATTTGTCTCTGTGATGGACAACGTTTGAAATTCGCCCTTAAGCGGGAGACGGCAGCCTACAACAGTCAAATTGATTGCTGCTTATCACTTCTTTTGTGGTAGGTACAGTTATTCCAGATAGGGGAATGGGTAGGTTAAGTTATTCCAGGGAGGGGAATGCTTATGGGCAAGGCATTATGCTTGATCAGAGGCGGATGAAGTGGCAAAAAAGGCTCGGCCTACACCATGACCATGCCAATCGTCAACCCAAAGTAAATATGAGCCACACAGGTTGGTTGAAATAGCGCAACATGAATGATGGAACCTGTATCCAAGCGTCCCAGGATGCATTGCAGCGAAAACGTTCAACAATGTTCAGCGTGACCAATGTTTCTATCTTGGAAAATGAAATTGCATGCTGTATGGAGTGTTTTTGACATATCTTGCCTCAGGATTTGCTTGCAGTCCTACCATATCCCACAAAATGCAGAAGTGCAGTCAATGCAGCTTTTTACCTAAAATGGTAAAAATTGGTCAAAGCCTCATGCGGTTTATTACCTGCCCCTGGAATAACATCAATGGCAATTATAAGAATAATGCTGATAATAGTACAAATTTTGTATGTATGTTTTCAGCCCTACAAAACCATAACTATAGAAGTTTAAATTTATACGTAAAGCTAGATATTTGTAGAAATATCTATATTGATATATAACTATCTATTTATATAGCTAGATATATATCTATGCAGTAACATACATTAGATAGATAGATAGATAGATAGATAGATAGATAGATAGACTGTATATAAGCCTGCAAGTCTTGCACTTGAAGCAGCTTTATGATGTCATTAAGGCTCGATGGTGACACGCGCACCCGGAACAAGGACCACAGGTTGTTAGCGGCCATTTTTCCATCAGTCTCCACTGGAGCTAGAAGTGAGCAGACAGATACTCCTATAGACGCTGCTGGAGCCAGATCATTTGTCTCTGTGATGGACAACGTTTGAAATTCGCCCTTAAGCGGGAGACGGCAGCCTACAACAGTCAAATTGATTGCTGCTTATCACTTCTTTTGTGGTAGGTACAGTTATTCCAGATAGGGGAATGGGTAGGTTAAGTTATTCCAGGGAGGGGAATGCTTATGGGCAAGGCATTATGCTTGATCAGAGGCGGATGAAGTGGCAAAAAAGGCTCGGCCTACACCATGACCATGCCAATCGTCAACCCAAAGTAAATATGAGCCACACAGGTTGGTTGAAATAGCGCAACATGAATGATGGAACCTGTATCCAAGCGTCCCAGGATGCATTGCAGCGAAAACGTTCAACAATGTTCAGCGTGACCAATGTTTCTATCTTGGAAAATGAAATTGCATGCTGTATGGAGTGTTTTTGACATATCTTGTCTCAGGATTTGCTTGCAGTCCTACCATATCCCACAAAATGCAGAAGTGCAGTCAATGCAGCTTTTTACCTAAAATGGTAAAAATTGGTCAAAGCCTCATGCGGTTTATTACCTGCCCCTGGAATAACATCAATGGCAATTATAAGAATAATGCTGATAATAGTACAAATTTTGTATGTATGTTTTCAGCCCTACAAAACCATAACTATAGAAGTTTAAATTTATACGTAAAGCTAGATATTTGTAGAAATATCTATATTGATATATAACTATCTATTTATATAGCTAGATATATATCTATGCAGTAACATACATTAGATAGATAGATAGATAGATAGATAGATAGATAGATAGATAGATAGATAGATAGACTGTATATAAGCCTGCAAGTCTTGCACTTGAAGCAGCTTTATGATGTCATTAAGGCTCGATGGTGACACGCGCACCCGGAACAAGGACCACAGGTTGTTAGCGGCCATTTTTCCATCAGTCTCCACTGGAGCTAGAAGTGAGCAGACAGATACTCCTATAGACGCTGCTGGAGCCAGATCATTTGTCTCTGTGATGGACAACGTTTGAAATTCGCCCTTAAGCGGGAGACGGCAGCCTACAACAGTCAAATTGATCGCTGCTTATCACTTCTTTTGTGGTAGGTACAGTTATTCCAGATAGGGGAATGGGTAGGTTAAATTATTCCAGGGTGGGGAATGCTTATGGGCAAGGCATTATGCTTGATCGGAGGCGGATGAAGTGGCAAAAAAGGCTCGGCCTACACCATGACCATGCCAATCGTCAACCCAAAGTGAATATGAGCCACACAGGTTGGTTGAAATAGCGCAACATGAATGATGGAACCTGTATCCAAGCGTCCCAGGATGCATTGCAGCGAAAACGTTCAACAATGTTCAGCGTGACCAATGTTTCTATCTTGGAAAATGAAATTGCATGCTGTATGGAGTGTTTTTGACATATCTTGTCTCAGGATTTGCTTGCAGTCCTACCATATCCCACAAAATGCAGAAGTGCAGTCAATGCAGCTTTTTACCTAAAATGGTAAAAATTGGTCAAAGCCTCATGCGGTTTATTACCTGCCCCTGGAATAACATCAATGGCAATTATAAGAATAATGCTGATAATAGTACAAATTTTGTATGTATGTTTTCAGCCCTACAAAACCATAACTATAGAAGTTTAAATTTATACGTAAAGCTAGATATTTGTAGAAATATCTATATTGATATATAACTATCTATTTATATAGCTAGATATATATCTATGCAGTAACATACATTAGATAGATAGATAGATAGATAGATAGATAGATAGATAGATAGACTGTATATAAGCCTGCAAGTCTTGCACTTGAAGCAGCTTTATGATGTCATTAAGGCTCGATGGTGACACGCGCACCCGGAACAAGGACCACAGGTTGTTAGCGGCCATTTTTCCATCAGTCTCCACTGGAGCTAGAAGTGAGCAGACAGATACTCCTATAGACGCTGCTGGAGCCAGATCATTTGTCTCTGTGATGGACAACGTTTGAAATTCGCCCTTAAGCGGGAGACGGCAGCCTACAACAGTCAAATTGATTGCTGCTTATCACTTCTTTTGTGGTAGGTACAGTTATTCCAGATAGGGGAATGGGTAGGTTAAGTTATTCCAGGGAGGGGAATGCTTATGGGCAAGGCATTATGCTTGATCAGAGGCGGATGAAGTGGCAAAAAAGGCTCGGCCTACACCATGACCATGCCAATCGTCAACCCAAAGTAAATATGAGCCACACAGGTTGGTTGAAATAGCGCAACATGAATGATGGAACCTGTATCCAAGCGTCCCAGGATGCATTGCAGCGAAAACGTTCAACAATGTTCAGCGTGACCAATGTTTCTATCTTGGAAAATGAAATTGCATGCTGTATGGAGTGTTTTTGACATATCTTGCCTCAGGATTTGCTTGCAGTCCTACCATGTCCCACAAAATGCAGAAGTGCAGTCAATGCAGCTTTTTACCTAAAATGGTAAAAATTGGTCAAAGCCTCATGCGGTTTATTACCTGCCCCTGGAATAACATCAATGGCAATTATAAGAATAATGCTGATAATAGTACAAATTTTGTATGTATGTTTTCAGCCCTACAAAACCATAACTATAGAAGTTTAAATTTATACGTAAAGCTAGATATTTGTAGAAATATCTATATTGATATATAACTATCTATTTATATAGCTAGATATATATCTATGCAGTAACATACATTAGATAGATAGATAGATAGATAGATAGATAGATAGATAGATAGATAGATAGACTGTATATAAGCCTGCAAGTCTTGCACTTGAAGCAGCTTTATGATGTCATTAAGGCTCGATGGTGACACGCGCACCCGGAACAAGGACCACAGGTTGTTAGCGGCCATTTTTCCATCAGTCTCCACTGGAGCTAGAAGTGAGCAGACAGATACTCCTATAGACGCTGCTGGAGCCAGATCATTTGTCTCTGTGATGGACAACGTTTGAAATTCGCCCTTAAGCGGGAGACGGCAGCCTACAACAGTCAAATTGATTGCTGCTTATCACTTCTTTTGTGGTAGGTACAGTTATTCCAGATAGGGGAATGGGTAGGTTAAGTTATTCCAGGGAGGGGAATGCTTATGGGCAAGGCATTATGCTTGATCAGAGGCGGATGAAGTGGCAAAAAAGGCTCGGCCTACACCATGACCATGCCAATCGTCAACCCAAAGTAAATATGAGCCACACAGGTTGGTTGAAATAGCGCAACATGAATGATGGAACCTGTATCCAAGCGTCCCAGGATGCATTGCAGCGAAAACGTTCAACAATGTTCAGCGTGACCAATGTTTCTATCTTGGAAAATGAAATTGCATGCTGTATGGAGTGTTTTTGACATATCTTGTCTCAGGATTTGCTTGCAGTCCTACCATATCCCACAAAATGCAGAAGTGCAGTCAATGCAGCTTTTTACCTAAAATGGTAAAAATTGGTCAAAGCCTCATGCGGTTTATTACCTGCCCCTGGAATAACATCAATGGCAATTATAAGAATAATGCTGATAATAGTACAAATTTTGTATGTATGTTTTCAGCCCTACAAAACCATAACTATAGAAGTTTAAATTTATACGTAAAGCTAGATATTTGTAGAAATATCTATATTGATATATAACTATCTATTTATATAGCTAGATATATATCTATGCAGTAACATACATTAGATAGATAGATAGATAGATAGATAGATAGATAGATAGATAGACTGTATATAAGCCTGCAAGTCTTGCACTTGAAGCAGCTTTATGATGTCATTAAGGCTCGATGGTGACACGCGCACCCGGAACAAGGACCACAGGTTGTTAGCGGCCATTTTTCCATCAGTCTCCACTGGAGCTAGAAGTGAGCAGACAGATACTCCTATAGACGCTGCTGGAGCCAGATCATTTGTCTCTGTGATGGACAACGTTTGAAATTCGCCCTTAAGCGGGAGACGGCAGCCTACAACAGTCAAATTGATCGCTGCTTATCACTTCTTTTGTGGTAGGTACAGTTATTCCAGATAGGGGAATGGGTAGGTTAAATTATTCCAGGGTGGGGAATGCTTATGGGCAAGGCATTATGCTTGATCGGAGGCGGATGAAGTGGCAAAAAAGGCTCGGCCTACACCATGACCATGCCAATCGTCAACCCAAAGTGAATATGAGCCACACAGGTTGGTTGAAATAGCGCAACATGAATGATGGAACCTGTATCCAAGCGTCCCAGGATGCATTGCAGCGAAAACGTTCAACAATGTTCAGCGTGACCAATGTTTCTATCTTGGAAAATGAAATTGCATGCTGTATGGAGTGTTTTTGACATATCTTGTCTCAGGATTTGCTTGCAGTCCTACCATATCCCACAAAATGCAGAAGTGCAGTCAATGCAGCTTTTTACCTAAAATGGTAAAAATTGGTCAAAGCCTCATGCGGTTTATTACCTGCCCCTGGAATAACATCAATGGCAATTATAAGAATAATGCTGATAATAGTACAAATTTTGTATGTATGTTTTCAGCCCTACAAAACCATAACTATAGAAGTTTAAATTTATACGTAAAGCTAGATATTTGTAGAAATATCTATATTGATATATAACTATCTATTTATATAGCTAGATATATATCTATGCAGTAACATACATTAGATAGATAGATAGATAGATAGATAGATAGATAGACTGTATATAAGCCTGCAAGTCTTGCACTTGAAGCAGCTTTATGATGTCATTAAGGCTCGATGGTGACACGCGCACCCGGAACAAGGACCACAGGTTGTTAGCGGCCATTTTTCCATCAGTCTCCACTGGAGCTAGAAGTGAGCAGACAGATACTCCTATAGACGCTGCTGGAGCCAGATCATTTGTCTCTGTGATGGACAACGTTTGAAATTCGCCCTTAAGCGGGAGACGGCAGCCTACAACAGTCAAATTGATTGCTGCTTATCACTTCTTTTGTGGTAGGTACAGTTATTCCAGATAGGGGAATGGGTAGGTTAAGTTATTCCAGGGAGGGGAATGCTTATGGGCAAGGCATTATGCTTGATCAGAGGCGGATGAAGTGGCAAAAAAGGCTCGGCCTACACCATGACCATGCCAATCGTCAACCCAAAGTAAATATGAGCCACACAGGTTGGTTGAAATAGCGCAACATGAATGATGGAACCTGTATCCAAGCGTCCCAGGATGCATTGCAGCGAAAACGTTCAACAATGTTCAGCGTGACCAATGTTTCTATCTTGGAAAATGAAATTGCATGCTGTATGGAGTGTTTTTGACATATCTTGTCTCAGGATTTGCTTGCAGTCCTACCATATCCCACAAAATGCAGAAGTGCAGTCAATGCAGCTTTTTACCTAAAATGGTAAAAATTGGTCAAAGCCTCATGCGGTTTATTACCTGCCCCTGGAATAACATCAATGGCAATTATAAGAATAATGCTGATAATAGTACAAATTTTGTATGTATGTTTTCAGCCCTACAAAACCATAACTATAGAAGTTTAAATTTATACGTAAAGCTAGATATTTGTAGAAATATCTATATTGATATATAACTATCTATTTATATAGCTAGATATATATCTATGCAGTAACATACATTAGATAGATAGATAGATAGATAGATAGACTGTATATAAGCCTGCAAGTCTTGCACTTGAAGCAGCTTTATGATGTCATTAAGGCTCGATGGTGACACGCGCACCCGGAACAAGGACCACAGGTTGTTAGCGGCCATTTTTCCATCAGTCTCCACTGGAGCTAGAAGTGAGCAGACAGATACTCCTATAGACGCTGCTGGAGCCAGATCATTTGTCTCTGTGATGGACAACGTTTGAAATTCGCCCTTAAGCGGGAGACGGCAGCCTACAACAGTCAAATTGATCGCTGCTTATCACTTCTTTTGTGGTAGGTACAGTTATTCCAGATAGGGGAATGGGTAGGTTAAATTATTCCAGGGTGGGGAATGCTTATGGGCAAGGCATTATGCTTGATCGGAGGCGGATGAAGTGGCAAAAAAGGCTCGGCCTACACCATGACCATGCCAATCGTCAACCCAAAGTGAATATGAGCCACACAGGTTGGTTGAAATAGCGCAACATGAATGATGGAACCTGTATCCAAGCGTCCCAGGATGCATTGCAGCGAAAACGTTCAACAATGTTCAGCGTGACCAATGTTTCTATCTTGGAAAATGAAATTGCATGCTGTATGGAGTGTTTTTGACATATCTTGTCTCAGGATTTGCTTGCAGTCCTACCATATCCCACAAAATGCAGAAGTGCAGTCAATGCAGCTTTTTACCTAAAATGGTAAAAATTGGTCAAAGCCTCATGCGGTTTATTACCTGCCCCTGGAATAACATCAATGGCAATTATAAGAATAATGCTGATAATAGTACAAATTTTGTATGTATGTTTTCAGCCCTACAAAACCATAACTATAGAAGTTTAAATTTATACGTAAAGCTAGATATTTGTAGAAATATCTATATTGATATATAACTATCTATTTATATAGCTAGATATATATCTATGCAGTAACATACATTAGATAGATAGATAGATAGATAGATAGATAGATAGATAGATAGACTGTATATAAGCCTGCAAGTCTTGCACTTGAAGCAGCTTTATGATGTCATTAAGGCTCGATGGTGACACGCGCACCCGGAACAAGGACCACAGGTTGTTAGCGGCCATTTTTCCATCAGTCTCCACTGGAGCTAGAAGTGAGCAGACAGATACTCCTATAGACGCTGCTGGAGCCAGATCATTTGTCTCTGTGATGGACAACGTTTGAAATTCGCCCTTAAGCGGGAGACGGCAGCCTACAACAGTCAAATTGATCGCTGCTTATCACTTCTTTTGTGGTAGGTACAGTTATTCCAGATAGGGGAATGGGTAGGTTAAGTTATTCCAGGGAGGGGAATGCTTATGGGCAAGGCATTATGCTTGATCGGAGGCGGATGAAGTGGCAAAAAAGGCTCGGCCTACACCATGACCATGCCAATCGTCAACCCAAAGTGAATATGAGCCACACAGGTTGGTTGAAATAGCGCAACATGAATGATGGAACCTGGATCCAAGCGTCCCAGGATGCATTGCAGCGAAAACGTTCAACAATGTTCAGCGTGACCAATGTTTCTATCTTGGAAAATGGAATTGCATGCTGTATGGAGTGTTTTTGACATATCTTGTCTCAGGATTTGCTTGCAGTCCTACCATATCCCACAAAATGCAGAAGTACAGTCAATGCAGCTTTTTACCTAAAATGGTAAAAATTGGTCAAAGACTCATGCGGTTTATTACCTGCCCCTGGAATAACATCAATGGCAATTATAAGAATAATGCTGATAATAATACAAATTTTGTATGTATGTTTTCAGCCCTACAAAACCATAACTATAGAAGTTTAAATTTATACGTAAAGCTAGATATTTGTAGAAATATCTATATTGATATATAGCTATCTATTTATATAGCTAGATATATATCTATGCAGTAACATACATTAGATAATAGATAGATAGATAGATAGATAGACTGTATATAAGCCTGCAAGTCTTGCACTTGAAGCAGCTTTATGATGTCATTAAGGCTCGATGGTGACACGCGCACCCGGAACAAGGACCACAGGTTGTTAGCGGCCATTTTTCCATCAGTCTCCACTGGAGCTAGAAGTGAGCAGACAGATACTCCTATAGACGCTGCTGGAGCCAGATCATTTGTCTCTGTGATGGACAACGTTTGAAATTCGCCCTTAAGCGGGAGACGGCAGCCTACAACAGTCAAATTGATTGCTGCTTATCACTTCTTTTGTGGTAGGTACAGTTATTCCAGATAGGGGAATGGGTAGGTTAAGTTATTCCAGGGAGGGGAATGCTTATGGGCAAGGCATTATGCTTGATCAGAGGCGGATGAAGTGGCAAAAAAGGCTCGGCCTACACCATGACCATGCCAATCGTCAACCCAAAGTTAATATGAGCCACACAGGTTGGTTGAAATAGCGCAACATGAATGATGGAACCTGGATCCAAGCGTCCCAGGATGCATTGCAGCGAAAACGTTCAACAATGTTCAGCGTGACCAATGTTTCTATCTTGGAAAATGAAATTGCATGCTGTATGGAGTGTTTTTGACATATCTTGTCTCAGGATTTGCTTGCAGTCCTACCATATCCCACAAAATGCAGAAGTGCAGTCAATGCAGCTTTTTACCTAAAATGGTAAAAATTGGTCAAAGCCTCATGCGGTTTATTACCTGCCCCTGGAATAACATCAAAGGCAATTATAAGAATAATGCTGATAATAGTACAAATTTTGTATGTATGTTTTCAGCCCTACAAAACCATAACTATAGAAGTTTAAATTTATATGTAAAGCTAGATATTTGTAGAAATATCTATATTGATATATAACTATCTATTTATATAGCTAGATATATATCTATGCAGTAACATACATTAGATAGATAGATAGATAGATAGATAGATAGATAGACTGTATATAAGCCTGCAAGTCTTGCACTTGAAGCAGCTTTATGATGTCATTAAGGCTCGATGGTGACACGCGCACCCGGAACAAGGACCACAGGTTGTTAGCGGCCATTTTTCCATCAGTCTCCACTGGAGCTAGAAGTGAGCAGACAGATACTCCTATAGACGCTGCTGGAGCCAGATCATTTGTCTCTGTGATGGACAACGTTTGAAATTCGCCCTTAAGCGGGAGACGGCAGCCTACAACAGTCAAATTGATCGCTGCTTATCACTTCTTTTGTGGTAGGTACAGTTATTCCAGATAGGGGAATGGGTAGGTTAAGTTATTCCAGGGAGGGGAATGCTTATGGGCAAGGCATTATGCTTGATCGGAGGCGGATGAAGTGGCAAAAAAGGCTCGGCCTACACCATGACCATGCCAATCGTCAACCCAAAGTGAATATGAGCCACACAGGTTGGTTGAAATAGCGCAACATGAATGATGGAACCTGGATCCAAGCGTCCCAGGATGCATTGCAGCGAAAACGTTCAACAATGTTCAGCGTGACCAATGTTTCTATCTTGGAAAATGGAATTGCATGCTGTATGGAGTGTTTTTGACATATCTTGTCTCAGGATTTGCTTGCAGTCCTACCATATCCCACAAAATGCAGAAGTACAGTCAATGCAGCTTTTTACCTAAAATGGTAAAAATTGGTCAAAGACTCATGCGGTTTATTACCTGCCCCTGGAATAACATCAATGGCAATTATAAGAATAATGCTGATAATAATACAAATTTTGTATGTATGTTTTCAGCCCTACAAAACCATAACTATAGAAGTTTAAATTTATACGTAAAGCTAGATATTTGTAGAAATATCTATATTGATATATAGCTATCTATTTATATAGCTAGATATATATCTATGCAGTAACATACATTAGATAATAGATAGATAGATAGATAGACTGTATATAAGCCTGCAAGTCTTGCACTTGAAGCAGCTTTATGATGTCATTAAGGCTCGATGGTGACACGCGCACCCGGAACAAGGACCACAGGTTGTTAGCGGCCATTTTTCCATCAGTCTCCACTGGAGCTAGAAGTGAGCAGACAGATACTCCTATAGACGCTGCTGGAGCCAGATCATTTGTCTCTGTGATGGACAACGTTTGAAATTTGCCCTTAAGCGGGAGACGGCAGCCTACAACAGTCAAATTGATTGCTGCTTATCACTTCTTTTGTGGTAGGTACAGTTATTCCAGATAGGGGAATGGGTAGGTTAAGTTATTCCAGGGAGGGGAATGCTTATGGGCAAGGCATTATGCTTGATCAGAGGCGGATGAAGTGGCAAAAAAGGCTCGGCCTACACCATGACCATGCCAATCGTCAACCCAAAGTTAATATGAGCCACACAGGTTGGTTGAAATAGCGCAACATGAATGATGGAACCTGGATCCAAGCGTCCCAGGATGCATTGCAGCGAAAACGTTCAACAATGTTCAGCGTGACCAATGTTTCTATCTTGGAAAATGAAATTGCATGCTGTATGGAGTGTTTTTGACATATCTTGTCTCAGGATTTGCTTGCAGTCCTACCATATCCCACAAAATGCAGAAGTGCAGTCAATGCAGCTTTTTACCTAAAATGGTAAAAATTGGTCAAAGCCTCATGCGGTTTATTACCTGCCCCTGGAATAACATCAATGGCAATTATAAGAATAATGCTGATAATAGTACAAATTTTGTATGTATGTTTTCAGCCCTACAAAACCATAACTATAGAAGTTTAAATTTATACGTAAAGCTAGATATTTGTAGAAATATCTATATTGATATATAACTATCTATTTATATAGCTAGATATATATCTATGCAGTAACATACATTAGATAGATAGATAGATAGATAGATAGATAGATAGATAGATAGATAGATAGACTGTATATAAGCCTGCAAGTCTTGCACTTGAAGCAGCTTTATGATGTCATTAAGGCTCGATGGTGACACGCGCACCCGGAACAAGGACCACAGGTTGTTAGCGGCCATTTTTCCATCAGTCTCCACTGGAGCTAGAAGTGAGCAGACAGATACTCCTATAGACGCTGCTGGAGCCAGATCATTTGTCTCTGTGATGGACAACGTTTGAAATTCGCCCTTAAGCGGGAGACGGCAGCCTACAACAGTCAAATTGATTGCTGCTTATCACTTCTTTTGTGGTAGGTACAGTTATTCCAGATAGGGGAATGGGTAGGTTAAGTTATTCCAGGGAGGGGAATGCTTATGGGCAAGGCATTATGCTTGATCAGAGGCGGATGAAGTGGCAAAAAAGGCTCGGCCTACACCATGACCATGCCAATCGTCAACCCAAAGTTAATATGAGCCACACAGGTTGGTTGAAATAGCGCAACATGAATGATGGAACCTGGATCCAAGCGTCCCAGGATGCATTGCAGCGAAAACGTTCAACAATGTTCAGCGTGACCAATGTTTCTATCTTGGAAAATGAAATTGCATGCTGTATGGAGTGTTTTTGACATATCTTGTCTCAGGATTTGCTTGCAGTCCTACCATATCCCACAAAATGCAGAAGTGCAGTCAATGCAGCTTTTTACCTAAAATGGTAAAAATTGGTCAAAGCCTCATGCGGTTTATTACCTGCCCCTGGAATAACATCAAAGGCAATTATAAGAATAATGCTGATAATAGTACAAATTTTGTATGTATGTTTTCAGCCCTACAAAACCATAACTATAGAAGTTTAAATTTATATGTAAAGCTAGATATTTGTAGAAATATCTATATTGATATATAACTATCTATTTATATAGCTAGATATATATCTATGCAGTAACATACATTAGATAGATAGATAGATAGATAGATAGATAGATAGATAGATAGATAGATAGATAGATAGATAGATAGACTGTATATAAGCCTGCAAGTCTTGCACTTGAAGCAGCTTTATGATGTCATTAAGGCTCGATGGTGACACGCGCACCCGGAACAAGGACCACAGGTTGTTAGCGGCCATTTTTCCATCAGTCTCCACTGGAGCTAGAAGTGAGCAGACAGATACTCCTATAGACGCTGCTGGAGCCAGATCATTTGTCTCTGTGATGGACAACGTTTGAAATTCGCCCTTAAGCGGGAGACGGCAGCCTACAACAGTCAAATTGATCGCTGCTTATCACTTCTTTTGTGGTAGGTACAGTTATTCCAGATAGGGGAATGGGTAGGTTAAGTTATTCCAGGGAGGGGAATGCTTATGGGCAAGGCATTATGCTTGATCGGAGGCGGATGAAGTGGCAAAAAAGGCTCGGCCTACACCATGACCATGCCAATCGTCAACCCAAAGTGAATATGAGCCACACAGGTTGGTTGAAATAGCGCAACATGAATGATGGAACCTGGATCCAAGCGTCCCAGGATGCATTGCAGCGAAAACGTTCAACAATGTTCAGCGTGACCAATGTTTCTATCTTGGAAAATGGAATTGCATGCTGTATGGAGTGTTTTTGACATATCTTGTCTCAGGATTTGCTTGCAGTCCTACCATATCCCACAAAATGCAGAAGTACAGTCAATGCAGCTTTTTACCTAAAATGGTAAAAATTGGTCAAAGACTCATGCGGTTTATTACCTGCCCCTGGAATAACATCAATGGCAATTATAAGAATAATGCTGATAATAATACAAATTTTGTATGTATGTTTTCAGCCCTACAAAACCATAACTATAGAAGTTTAAATTTATACGTAAAGCTAGATATTTGTAGAAATATCTATATTGATATATAGCTATCTATTTATATAGCTAGATATATATCTATGCAGTAACATACATTAGATAATAGATAGATAGATAGATAGACTGTATATAAGCCTGCAAGTCTTGCACTTGAAGCAGCTTTATGATGTCATTAAGGCTCGATGGTGACACGCGCACCCGGAACAAGGACCACAGGTTGTTAGCGGCCATTTTTCCATCAGTCTCCACTGGAGCTAGAAGTGAGCAGACAGATACTCCTATAGACGCTGCTGGAGCCAGATCATTTGTCTCTGTGATGGACAACGTTTGAAATTCGCCCTTAAGCGGGAGACGGCAGCCTACAACAGTCAAATTGATTGCTGCTTATCACTTCTTTTGTGGTAGGTACAGTTATTCCAGATAGGGGAATGGGTAGGTTAAGTTATTCCAGGGAGGGGAATGCTTATGGGCAAGGCATTATGCTTGATCAGAGGCGGATGAAGTGGCAAAAAAGGCTCGGCCTACACCATGACCATGCCAATCGTCAACCCAAAGTTAATATGAGCCACACAGGTTGGTTGAAATAGCGCAACATGAATGATGGAACCTGGATCCAAGCGTCCCAGGATGCATTGCAGCGAAAACGTTCAACAATGTTCAGCGTGACCAATGTTTCTATCTTGGAAAATGAAATTGCATGCTGTATGGAGTGTTTTTGACATATCTTGTCTCAGGATTTGCTTGCAGTCCTACCATATCCCACAAAATGCAGAAGTGCAGTCAATGCAGCTTTTTACCTAAAATGGTAAAAATTGGTCAAAGCCTCATGCGGTTTATTACCTGCCCCTGGAATAACATCAATGGCAATTATAAGAATAATGCTGATAATAGTACAAATTTTGTATGTATGTTTTCAGCCCTACAAAACCATAACTATAGAAGTTTAAATTTATACGTAAAGCTAGATATTTGTAGAAATATCTATATTGATATATAACTATCTATTTATATAGCTAGATATATATCTATGCAGTAACATACATTAGATAGATAGATAGATAGATAGATAGATAGACTGTATATAAGCCTGCAAGTCTTGCACTTGAAGCAGCTTTATGATGTCATTAAGGCTCGATGGTGACACGCGCACCCGGAACAAGGACCACAGGTTGTTAGCGGCCATTTTTCCATCAGTCTCCACTGGAGCTAGAAGTGAGCAGACAGATACTCCTATAGACGCTGCTGGAGCCAGATCATTTGTCTCTGTGATGGACAACGTTTGAAATTCGCCCTTAAGCGGGAGACGGCAGCCTACAACAGTCAAATTGATCGCTGCTTATCACTTCTTTTGTGGTAGGTACAGTTATTCCAGATAGGGGAATGGGTAGGTTAAATTATTCCAGGGTGGGGAATGCTTATGGGCAAGGCATTATGCTTGATCGGAGGCGGATGAAGTGGCAAAAAAGGCTCGGCCTACACCATGACCATGCCAATCGTCAACCCAAAGTAAATATGAGCCACACAGGTTGGTTGAAATAGCGCAACATGAATGATGGAACCTGTATCCAAGCGTCCCAGGATGCATTGCAGCGAAAACGTTCAACAATGTTCAGCGTGACCAATGTTTCTATCTTGGAAAATGAAATTGCATGCTGTATGGAGTGTTTTTGACATATCTTGTCTCAGGATTTGCTTGCAGTCCTACCATATCCCACAAAATGCAGAAGTGCAGTCAATGCAGCTTTTTACCTAAAATGGTAAAAATTGGTCAAAGCCTCATGCGGTTTATTACCTGCCCCTGGAATAACATCAAAGGCAATTATAAGAATAATGCTGATAATAGTACAAATTTTGTATGTATGTTTTCAGCCCTACAAAACCATAACTATAGAAGTTTAAATTTATATGTAAAGCTAGATATTTGTAGAAATATCTATATTGATATATAACTATCTATTTATATAGCTAGATATATATCTATGCAGTAACATACATTAGATAATAGATAGATAGATAGATAGATAGATAGATAGATAGATAGATAGATAGATAGATAGATAGATAGATAGACTGTATATAAGCCTGCAAGTCTTGCACTTGAAGCAGCTTTATGATGTCATTAAGGCTCGATGGTGACACGCGCACCCGGAACAAGGACCACAGGTTGTTAGCGGCCATTTTTCCATCAGTCTCCACTGGAGCTAGAAGTGAGCAGACAGATACTCCTATAGACGCTGCTGGAGCCAGATCATTTGTCTCTGTGATGGACAACGTTTGAAATTCGCCCTTAAGCGGGAGACGGCAGCCTACAACAGTCAAATTGATTGCTGCTTATCACTTCTTTTGTGGTAGGTACAGTTATTCCAGATAGGGGAATGGGTAGGTTAAGTTATTCCAGGGAGGGGAATGCTTATGGGCAAGGCATTATGCTTGATCAGAGGCGGATGAAGTGGCAAAAAAGGCTCGGCCTACACCATGACCATGCCAATCGTCAACCCAAAGTAAATATGAGCCACACAGGTTGGTTGAAATAGCGCAACATGAATGATGGAACCTGTATCCAAGCGTCCCAGGATGCATTGCAGCGAAAACGTTCAACAATGTTCAGCGTGACCAATGTTTCTATCTTGGAAAATGAAATTGCATGCTGTATGGAGTGTTTTTGACATATCTTGCCTCAGGATTTGCTTGCAGTCCTACCATATCCCACAAAATGCAGAAGTGCAGTCAATGCAGCTTTTTACCTAAAATGGTAAAAATTGGTCAAAGCCTCATGCGGTTTATTACCTGCCCCTGGAATAACATCAATGGCAATTATAAGAATAATGCTGATAATAGTACAAATTTTGTATGTATGTTTTCAGCCCTACAAAACCATAACTATAGAAGTTTAAATTTATACGTAAAGCTAGATATTTGTAGAAATATCTATATTGATATATAACTATCTATTTATATAGCTAGATATATATCTATGCAGTAACATACATTAGATAGATAGATAGATAGATAGATAGATAGATAGATAGATAGATAGATAGATAGATAGACTGTATATAAGCCTGCAAGTCTTGCACTTGAAGCAGCTTTATGATGTCATTAAGGCTCGATGGTGACACGCGCACCCGGAACAAGGACCACAGGTTGTTAGCGGCCATTTTTCCATCAGTCTCCACTGGAGCTAGAAGTGAGCAGACAGATACTCCTATAGACGCTGCTGGAGCCAGATCATTTGTCTCTGTGATGGACAACGTTTGAAATTCGCCCTTAAGCGGGAGACGGCAGCCTACAACAGTCAAATTGATCGCTGCTTATCACTTCTTTTGTGGTAGGTACAGTTATTCCAGATAGGGGAATGGGTAGGTTAAGTTATTCCAGGGAGGGGAATGCTTATGGGCAAGGCATTATGCTTGATCAGAGGCGGATGAAGTGGCAAAAAAGGCTCGGCCTACACCATGACCATGCCAATCGTCAACCCAAAGTAAATATGAGCCACACAGGTTGGTTGAAATAGCGCAACATGAATGATGGAACCTGTATCCAAGCGTCCCAGGATGCATTGCAGCGAAAACGTTCAACAATGTTCAGCGTGACCAATGTTTCTATCTTGGAAAATGAAATTGCATGCTGTATGGAGTGTTTTTGACATATCTTGCCTCAGGATTTGCTTGCAGTCCTACCATATCCCACAAAATGCAGAAGTGCAGTCAATGCAGCTTTTTACCTAAAATGGTAAAAATTGGTCAAAGCCTCATGCGGTTTATTACCTGCCCCTGGAATAACATCAATGGCAATTATAAGAATAATGCTGATAATAGTACAAATTTTGTATGTATGTTTTCAGCCCTACAAAACCATAACTATAGAAGTTTAAATTTATACGTAAAGCTAGATATTTGTAGAAATATCTATATTGATATATAACTATCTATTTATATAGCTAGATATATATCTATGCAGTAACATACATTAGATAGATAGATAGATAGATAGATAGATAGATAGACTGTATATAAGCCTGCAAGTCTTGCACTTGAAGCAGCTTTATGATGTCATTAAGGCTCGATGGTGACACGCGCACCCGGAACAAGGACCACAGGTTGTTAGCGGCCATTTTTCCATCAGTCTCCACTGGAGCTAGAAGTGAGCAGACAGATACTCCTATAGACGCTGCTGGAGCCAGATCATTTGTCTCTGTGATGGACAACGTTTGAAATTCGCCCTTAAGCGGGAGACGGCAGCCTACAACAGTCAAATTGATTGCTGCTTATCACTTCTTTTGTGGTAGGTACAGTTATTCCAGATAGGGGAATGGGTAGGTTAAGTTATTCCAGGGAGGGGAATGCTTATGGGCAAGGCATTATGCTTGATCAGAGGCGGATGAAGTGGCAAAAAAGGCTCGGCCTACACCATGACCATGCCAATCGTCAACCCAAAGTAAATATGAGCCACACAGGTTGGTTGAAATAGCGCAACATGAATGATGGAACCTGTATCCAAGCGTCCCAGGATGCATTGCAGCGAAAACGTTCAACAATGTTCAGCGTGACCAATGTTTCTATCTTGGAAAATGAAATTGCATGCTGTATGGAGTGTTTTTGACATATCTTGTCTCAGGATTTGCTTGCAGTCCTACCATATCCCACAAAATGCAGAAGTGCAGTCAATGCAGCTTTTTACCTAAAATGGTAAAAATTGGTCAAAGCCTCATGCGGTTTATTACCTGCCCCTGGAATAACATCAATGGCAATTATAAGAATAATGCTGATAATAGTACAAATTTTGTATGTATGTTTTCAGCCCTACAAAACCATAACTATAGAAGTTTAAATTTATACGTAAAGCTAGATATTTGTAGAAATATCTATATTGATATATAACTATCTATTTATATAGCTAGATATATATCTATGCAGTAACATACATTAGATAGATAGATAGATAGATAGATAGATAGATAGATAGATAGATAGATAGATAGATAGATAGATAGACTGTATATAAGCCTGCAAGTCTTGCACTTGAAGCAGCTTTATGATGTCATTAAGGCTCGATGGTGACACGCGCACCCGGAACAAGGACCACAGGTTGTTAGCGGCCATTTTTCCATCAGTCTCCACTGGAGCTAGAAGTGAGCAGACAGATACTCCTATAGACGCTGCTGGAGCCAGATCATTTGTCTCTGTGATGGACAACGTTTGAAATTCGCCCTTAAGCGGGAGACGGCAGCCTACAACAGTCAAATTGATCGCTGCTTATCACTTCTTTTGTGGTAGGTACAGTTATTCCAGATAGGGGAATGGGTAGGTTAAATTATTCCAGGGTGGGGAATGCTTATGGGCAAGGCATTATGCTTGATCGGAGGCGGATGAAGTGGCAAAAAAGGCTCGGCCTACACCATGACCATGCCAATCGTCAACCCAAAGTGAATATGAGCCACACAGGTTGGTTGAAATAGCGCAACATGAATGATGGAACCTGTATCCAAGCGTCCCAGGATGCATTGCAGCGAAAACGTTCAACAATGTTCAGCGTGACCAATGTTTCTATCTTGGAAAATGAAATTGCATGCTGTATGGAGTGTTTTTGACATATCTTGTCTCAGGATTTGCTTGCAGTCCTACCATATCCCACAAAATGCAGAAGTGCAGTCAATGCAGCTTTTTACCTAAAATGGTAAAAATTGGTCAAAGCCTCATGCGGTTTATTACCTGCCCCTGGAATAACATCAATGGCAATTATAAGAATAATGCTGATAATAGTACAAATTTTGTATGTATGTTTTCAGCCCTACAAAACCATAACTATAGAAGTTTAAATTTATACGTAAAGCTAGATATTTGTAGAAATATCTATATTGATATATAACTATCTATTTATATAGCTAGATATATATCTATGCAGTAACATACATTAGATAGATAGATAGATAGATAGATAGATAGATAGATAGACTGTATATAAGCCTGCAAGTCTTGCACTTGAAGCAGCTTTATGATGTCATTAAGGCTCGATGGTGACACGCGCACCCGGAACAAGGACCACAGGTTGTTAGCGGCCATTTTTCCATCAGTCTCCACTGGAGCTAGAAGTGAGCAGACAGATACTCCTATAGACGCTGCTGGAGCCAGATCATTTGTCTCTGTGATGGACAACGTTTGAAATTCGCCCTTAAGCGGGAGACGGCAGCCTACAACAGTCAAATTGATTGCTGCTTATCACTTCTTTTGTGGTAGGTACAGTTATTCCAGATAGGGGAATGGGTAGGTTAAGTTATTCCAGGGAGGGGAATGCTTATGGGCAAGGCATTATGCTTGATCAGAGGCGGATGAAGTGGCAAAAAAGGCTCGGCCTACACCATGACCATGCCAATCGTCAACCCAAAGTAAATATGAGCCACACAGGTTGGTTGAAATAGCGCAACATGAATGATGGAACCTGTATCCAAGCGTCCCAGGATGCATTGCAGCGAAAACGTTCAACAATGTTCAGCGTGACCAATGTTTCTATCTTGGAAAATGAAATTGCATGCTGTATGGAGTGTTTTTGACATATCTTGCCTCAGGATTTGCTTGCAGTCCTACCATGTCCCACAAAATGCAGAAGTGCAGTCAATGCAGCTTTTTACCTAAAATGGTAAAAATTGGTCAAAGCCTCATGCGGTTTATTACCTGCCCCTGGAATAACATCAATGGCAATTATAAGAATAATGCTGATAATAGTACAAATTTTGTATGTATGTTTTCAGCCCTACAAAACCATAACTATAGAAGTTTAAATTTATACGTAAAGCTAGATATTTGTAGAAATATCTATATTGATATATAACTATCTATTTATATAGCTAGATATATATCTATGCAGTAACATACATTAGATAGATAGATAGATAGATAGATAGATAGATAGATAGATAGACTGTATATAAGCCTGCAAGTCTTGCACTTGAAGCAGCTTTATGATGTCATTAAGGCTCGATGGTGACACGCGCACCCGGAACAAGGACCACAGGTTGTTAGCGGCCATTTTTCCATCAGTCTCCACTGGAGCTAGAAGTGAGCAGACAGATACTCCTATAGACGCTGCTGGAGCCAGATCATTTGTCTCTGTGATGGACAACGTTTGAAATTCGCCCTTAAGCGGGAGACGGCAGCCTACAACAGTCAAATTGATTGCTGCTTATCACTTCTTTTGTGGTAGGTACAGTTATTCCAGATAGGGGAATGGGTAGGTTAAGTTATTCCAGGGAGGGGAATGCTTATGGGCAAGGCATTATGCTTGATCAGAGGCGGATGAAGTGGCAAAAAAGGCTCGGCCTACACCATGACCATGCCAATCGTCAACCCAAAGTAAATATGAGCCACACAGGTTGGTTGAAATAGCGCAACATGAATGATGGAACCTGTATCCAAGCGTCCCAGGATGCATTGCAGCGAAAACGTTCAACAATGTTCAGCGTGACCAATGTTTCTATCTTGGAAAATGAAATTGCATGCTGTATGGAGTGTTTTTGACATATCTTGTCTCAGGATTTGCTTGCAGTCCTACCATATCCCACAAAATGCAGAAGTGCAGTCAATGCAGCTTTTTACCTAAAATGGTAAAAATTGGTCAAAGCCTCATGCGGTTTATTACCTGCCCCTGGAATAACATCAATGGCAATTATAAGAATAATGCTGATAATAGTACAAATTTTGTATGTATGTTTTCAGCCCTACAAAACCATAACTATAGAAGTTTAAATTTATACGTAAAGCTAGATATTTGTAGAAATATCTATATTGATATATAACTATCTATTTATATAGCTAGATATATATCTATGCAGTAACATACATTAGATAGATAGATAGATAGATAGATAGATAGATAGATAGATAGATAGACTGTATATAAGCCTGCAAGTCTTGCACTTGAAGCAGCTTTATGATGTCATTAAGGCTCGATGGTGACACGCGCACCCGGAACAAGGACCACAGGTTGTTAGCGGCCATTTTTCCATCAGTCTCCACTGGAGCTAGAAGTGAGCAGACAGATACTCCTATAGACGCTGCTGGAGCCAGATCATTTGTCTCTGTGATGGACAACGTTTGAAATTCGCCCTTAAGCGGGAGACGGCAGCCTACAACAGTCAAATTGATCGCTGCTTATCACTTCTTTTGTGGTAGGTACAGTTATTCCAGATAGGGGAATGGGTAGGTTAAATTATTCCAGGGTGGGGAATGCTTATGGGCAAGGCATTATGCTTGATCGGAGGCGGATGAAGTGGCAAAAAAGGCTCGGCCTACACCATGACCATGCCAATCGTCAACCCAAAGTGAATATGAGCCACACAGGTTGGTTGAAATAGCGCAACATGAATGATGGAACCTGTATCCAAGCGTCCCAGGATGCATTGCAGCGAAAACGTTCAACAATGTTCAGCGTGACCAATGTTTCTATCTTGGAAAATGAAATTGCATGCTGTATGGAGTGTTTTTGACATATCTTGTCTCAGGATTTGCTTGCAGTCCTACCATATCCCACAAAATGCAGAAGTGCAGTCAATGCAGCTTTTTACCTAAAATGGTAAAAATTGGTCAAAGCCTCATGCGGTTTATTACCTGCCCCTGGAATAACATCAATGGCAATTATAAGAATAATGCTGATAATAGTACAAATTTTGTATGTATGTTTTCAGCCCTACAAAACCATAACTATAGAAGTTTAAATTTATACGTAAAGCTAGATATTTGTAGAAATATCTATATTGATATATAACTATCTATTTATATAGCTAGATATATATCTATGCAGTAACATACATTAGATAGATAGATAGATAGATAGATAGATAGATAGATAGACTGTATATAAGCCTGCAAGTCTTGCACTTGAAGCAGCTTTATGATGTCATTAAGGCTCGATGGTGACACGCGCACCCGGAACAAGGACCACAGGTTGTTAGCGGCCATTTTTCCATCAGTCTCCACTGGAGCTAGAAGTGAGCAGACAGATACTCCTATAGACGCTGCTGGAGCCAGATCATTTGTCTCTGTGATGGACAACGTTTGAAATTCGCCCTTAAGCGGGAGACGGCAGCCTACAACAGTCAAATTGATTGCTGCTTATCACTTCTTTTGTGGTAGGTACAGTTATTCCAGATAGGGGAATGGGTAGGTTAAGTTATTCCAGGGAGGGGAATGCTTATGGGCAAGGCATTATGCTTGATCAGAGGCGGATGAAGTGGCAAAAAAGGCTCGGCCTACACCATGACCATGCCAATCGTCAACCCAAAGTAAATATGAGCCACACAGGTTGGTTGAAATAGCGCAACATGAATGATGGAACCTGTATCCAAGCGTCCCAGGATGCATTGCAGCGAAAACGTTCAACAATGTTCAGCGTGACCAATGTTTCTATCTTGGAAAATGAAATTGCATGCTGTATGGAGTGTTTTTGACATATCTTGTCTCAGGATTTGCTTGCAGTCCTACCATATCCCACAAAATGCAGAAGTGCAGTCAATGCAGCTTTTTACCTAAAATGGTAAAAATTGGTCAAAGCCTCATGCGGTTTATTACCTGCCCCTGGAATAACATCAATGGCAATTATAAGAATAATGCTGATAATAGTACAAATTTTGTATGTATGTTTTCAGCCCTACAAAACCATAACTATAGAAGTTTAAATTTATACGTAAAGCTAGATATTTGTAGAAATATCTATATTGATATATAACTATCTATTTATATAGCTAGATATATATCTATGCAGTAACATACATTAGATAGATAGATAGATAGATAGATAGACTGTATATAAGCCTGCAAGTCTTGCACTTGAAGCAGCTTTATGATGTCATTAAGGCTCGATGGTGACACGCGCACCCGGAACAAGGACCACAGGTTGTTAGCGGCCATTTTTCCATCAGTCTCCACTGGAGCTAGAAGTGAGCAGACAGATACTCCTATAGACGCTGCTGGAGCCAGATCATTTGTCTCTGTGATGGACAACGTTTGAAATTCGCCCTTAAGCGGGAGACGGCAGCCTACAACAGTCAAATTGATCGCTGCTTATCACTTCTTTTGTGGTAGGTACAGTTATTCCAGATAGGGGAATGGGTAGGTTAAATTATTCCAGGGTGGGGAATGCTTATGGGCAAGGCATTATGCTTGATCGGAGGCGGATGAAGTGGCAAAAAAGGCTCGGCCTACACCATGACCATGCCAATCGTCAACCCAAAGTGAATATGAGCCACACAGGTTGGTTGAAATAGCGCAACATGAATGATGGAACCTGTATCCAAGCGTCCCAGGATGCATTGCAGCGAAAACGTTCAACAATGTTCAGCGTGACCAATGTTTCTATCTTGGAAAATGAAATTGCATGCTGTATGGAGTGTTTTTGACATATCTTGTCTCAGGATTTGCTTGCAGTCCTACCATATCCCACAAAATGCAGAAGTGCAGTCAATGCAGCTTTTTACCTAAAATGGTAAAAATTGGTCAAAGCCTCATGCGGTTTATTACCTGCCCCTGGAATAACATCAATGGCAATTATAAGAATAATGCTGATAATAGTACAAATTTTGTATGTATGTTTTCAGCCCTACAAAACCATAACTATAGAAGTTTAAATTTATACGTAAAGCTAGATATTTGTAGAAATATCTATATTGATATATAACTATCTATTTATATAGCTAGATATATATCTATGCAGTAACATACATTAGATAGATAGATAGATAGATAGATAGATAGATAGATAGATAGATAGACTGTATATAAGCCTGCAAGTCTTGCACTTGAAGCAGCTTTATGATGTCATTAAGGCTCGATGGTGACACGCGCACCCGGAACAAGGACCACAGGTTGTTAGCGGCCATTTTTCCATCAGTCTCCACTGGAGCTAGAAGTGAGCAGACAGATACTCCTATAGACGCTGCTGGAGCCAGATCATTTGTCTCTGTGATGGACAACGTTTGAAATTCGCCCTTAAGCGGGAGACGGCAGCCTACAACAGTCAAATTGATCGCTGCTTATCACTTCTTTTGTGGTAGGTACAGTTATTCCAGATAGGGGAATGGGTAGGTTAAGTTATTCCAGGGAGGGGAATGCTTATGGGCAAGGCATTATGCTTGATCGGAGGCGGATGAAGTGGCAAAAAAGGCTCGGCCTACACCATGACCATGCCAATCGTCAACCCAAAGTGAATATGAGCCACACAGGTTGGTTGAAATAGCGCAACATGAATGATGGAACCTGGATCCAAGCGTCCCAGGATGCATTGCAGCGAAAACGTTCAACAATGTTCAGCGTGACCAATGTTTCTATCTTGGAAAATGGAATTGCATGCTGTATGGAGTGTTTTTGACATATCTTGTCTCAGGATTTGCTTGCAGTCCTACCATATCCCACAAAATGCAGAAGTACAGTCAATGCAGCTTTTTACCTAAAATGGTAAAAATTGGTCAAAGACTCATGCGGTTTATTACCTGCCCCTGGAATAACATCAATGGCAATTATAAGAATAATGCTGATAATAATACAAATTTTGTATGTATGTTTTCAGCCCTACAAAACCATAACTATAGAAGTTTAAATTTATACGTAAAGCTAGATATTTGTAGAAATATCTATATTGATATATAGCTATCTATTTATATAGCTAGATATATATCTATGCAGTAACATACATTAGATAATAGATAGATAGATAGATAGATAGACTGTATATAAGCCTGCAAGTCTTGCACTTGAAGCAGCTTTATGATGTCATTAAGGCTCGATGGTGACACGCGCACCCGGAACAAGGACCACAGGTTGTTAGCGGCCATTTTTCCATCAGTCTCCACTGGAGCTAGAAGTGAGCAGACAGATACTCCTATAGACGCTGCTGGAGCCAGATCATTTGTCTCTGTGATGGACAACGTTTGAAATTCGCCCTTAAGCGGGAGACGGCAGCCTACAACAGTCAAATTGATTGCTGCTTATCACTTCTTTTGTGGTAGGTACAGTTATTCCAGATAGGGGAATGGGTAGGTTAAGTTATTCCAGGGAGGGGAATGCTTATGGGCAAGGCATTATGCTTGATCAGAGGCGGATGAAGTGGCAAAAAAGGCTCGGCCTACACCATGACCATGCCAATCGTCAACCCAAAGTTAATATGAGCCACACAGGTTGGTTGAAATAGCGCAACATGAATGATGGAACCTGGATCCAAGCGTCCCAGGATGCATTGCAGCGAAAACGTTCAACAATGTTCAGCGTGACCAATGTTTCTATCTTGGAAAATGAAATTGCATGCTGTATGGAGTGTTTTTGACATATCTTGTCTCAGGATTTGCTTGCAGTCCTACCATATCCCACAAAATGCAGAAGTGCAGTCAATGCAGCTTTTTACCTAAAATGGTAAAAATTGGTCAAAGCCTCATGCGGTTTATTACCTGCCCCTGGAATAACATCAAAGGCAATTATAAGAATAATGCTGATAATAGTACAAATTTTGTATGTATGTTTTCAGCCCTACAAAACCATAACTATAGAAGTTTAAATTTATATGTAAAGCTAGATATTTGTAGAAATATCTATATTGATATATAACTATCTATTTATATAGCTAGATATATATCTATGCAGTAACATACATTAGATAGATAGATAGATAGATAGATAGATAGACTGTATATAAGCCTGCAAGTCTTGCACTTGAAGCAGCTTTATGATGTCATTAAGGCTCGATGGTGACACGCGCACCCGGAACAAGGACCACAGGTTGTTAGCGGCCATTTTTCCATCAGTCTCCACTGGAGCTAGAAGTGAGCAGACAGATACTCCTATAGACGCTGCTGGAGCCAGATCATTTGTCTCTGTGATGGACAACGTTTGAAATTCGCCCTTAAGCGGGAGACGGCAGCCTACAACAGTCAAATTGATCGCTGCTTATCACTTCTTTTGTGGTAGGTACAGTTATTCCAGATAGGGGAATGGGTAGGTTAAGTTATTCCAGGGAGGGGAATGCTTATGGGCAAGGCATTATGCTTGATCGGAGGCGGATGAAGTGGCAAAAAAGGCTCGGCCTACACCATGACCATGCCAATCGTCAACCCAAAGTGAATATGAGCCACACAGGTTGGTTGAAATAGCGCAACATGAATGATGGAACCTGGATCCAAGCGTCCCAGGATGCATTGCAGCGAAAACGTTCAACAATGTTCAGCGTGACCAATGTTTCTATCTTGGAAAATGGAATTGCATGCTGTATGGAGTGTTTTTGACATATCTTGTCTCAGGATTTGCTTGCAGTCCTACCATATCCCACAAAATGCAGAAGTACAGTCAATGCAGCTTTTTACCTAAAATGGTAAAAATTGGTCAAAGACTCATGCGGTTTATTACCTGCCCCTGGAATAACATCAATGGCAATTATAAGAATAATGCTGATAATAATACAAATTTTGTATGTATGTTTTCAGCCCTACAAAACCATAACTATAGAAGTTTAAATTTATACGTAAAGCTAGATATTTGTAGAAATATCTATATTGATATATAGCTATCTATTTATATAGCTAGATATATATCTATGCAGTAACATACATTAGATAATAGATAGATAGATAGATAGACTGTATATAAGCCTGCAAGTCTTGCACTTGAAGCAGCTTTATGATGTCATTAAGGCTCGATGGTGACACGCGCACCCGGAACAAGGACCACAGGTTGTTAGCGGCCATTTTTCCATCAGTCTCCACTGGAGCTAGAAGTGAGCAGACAGATACTCCTATAGACGCTGCTGGAGCCAGATCATTTGTCTCTGTGATGGACAACGTTTGAAATTTGCCCTTAAGCGGGAGACGGCAGCCTACAACAGTCAAATTGATTGCTGCTTATCACTTCTTTTGTGGTAGGTACAGTTATTCCAGATAGGGGAATGGGTAGGTTAAGTTATTCCAGGGAGGGGAATGCTTATGGGCAAGGCATTATGCTTGATCAGAGGCGGATGAAGTGGCAAAAAAGGCTCGGCCTACACCATGACCATGCCAATCGTCAACCCAAAGTTAATATGAGCCACACAGGTTGGTTGAAATAGCGCAACATGAATGATGGAACCTGGATCCAAGCGTCCCAGGATGCATTGCAGCGAAAACGTTCAACAATGTTCAGCGTGACCAATGTTTCTATCTTGGAAAATGAAATTGCATGCTGTATGGAGTGTTTTTGACATATCTTGTCTCAGGATTTGCTTGCAGTCCTACCATATCCCACAAAATGCAGAAGTGCAGTCAATGCAGCTTTTTACCTAAAATGGTAAAAATTGGTCAAAGCCTCATGCGGTTTATTACCTGCCCCTGGAATAACATCAATGGCAATTATAAGAATAATGCTGATAATAGTACAAATTTTGTATGTATGTTTTCAGCCCTACAAAACCATAACTATAGAAGTTTAAATTTATACGTAAAGCTAGATATTTGTAGAAATATCTATATTGATATATAACTATCTATTTATATAGCTAGATATATATCTATGCAGTAACATACATTAGATAGATAGATAGATAGATAGATAGATAGATAGATAGATAGACTGTATATAAGCCTGCAAGTCTTGCACTTGAAGCAGCTTTATGATGTCATTAAGGCTCGATGGTGACACGCGCACCCGGAACAAGGACCACAGGTTGTTAGCGGCCATTTTTCCATCAGTCTCCACTGGAGCTAGAAGTGAGCAGACAGATACTCCTATAGACGCTGCTGGAGCCAGATCATTTGTCTCTGTGATGGACAACGTTTGAAATTCGCCCTTAAGCGGGAGACGGCAGCCTACAACAGTCAAATTGATTGCTGCTTATCACTTCTTTTGTGGTAGGTACAGTTATTCCAGATAGGGGAATGGGTAGGTTAAGTTATTCCAGGGAGGGGAATGCTTATGGGCAAGGCATTATGCTTGATCAGAGGCGGATGAAGTGGCAAAAAAGGCTCGGCCTACACCATGACCATGCCAATCGTCAACCCAAAGTTAATATGAGCCACACAGGTTGGTTGAAATAGCGCAACATGAATGATGGAACCTGGATCCAAGCGTCCCAGGATGCATTGCAGCGAAAACGTTCAACAATGTTCAGCGTGACCAATGTTTCTATCTTGGAAAATGAAATTGCATGCTGTATGGAGTGTTTTTGACATATCTTGTCTCAGGATTTGCTTGCAGTCCTACCATATCCCACAAAATGCAGAAGTGCAGTCAATGCAGCTTTTTACCTAAAATGGTAAAAATTGGTCAAAGCCTCATGCGGTTTATTACCTGCCCCTGGAATAACATCAAAGGCAATTATAAGAATAATGCTGATAATAGTACAAATTTTGTATGTATGTTTTCAGCCCTACAAAACCATAACTATAGAAGTTTAAATTTATATGTAAAGCTAGATATTTGTAGAAATATCTATATTGATATATAACTATCTATTTATATAGCTAGATATATATCTATGCAGTAACATACATTAGATAGATAGATAGATAGATAGATAGATAGATAGATAGATAGATAGATAGATAGATAGACTGTATATAAGCCTGCAAGTCTTGCACTTGAAGCAGCTTTATGATGTCATTAAGGCTCGATGGTGACACGCGCACCCGGAACAAGGACCACAGGTTGTTAGCGGCCATTTTTCCATCAGTCTCCACTGGAGCTAGAAGTGAGCAGACAGATACTCCTATAGACGCTGCTGGAGCCAGATCATTTGTCTCTGTGATGGACAACGTTTGAAATTCGCCCTTAAGCGGGAGACGGCAGCCTACAACAGTCAAATTGATCGCTGCTTATCACTTCTTTTGTGGTAGGTACAGTTATTCCAGATAGGGGAATGGGTAGGTTAAGTTATTCCAGGGAGGGGAATGCTTATGGGCAAGGCATTATGCTTGATCGGAGGCGGATGAAGTGGCAAAAAAGGCTCGGCCTACACCATGACCATGCCAATCGTCAACCCAAAGTGAATATGAGCCACACAGGTTGGTTGAAATAGCGCAACATGAATGATGGAACCTGGATCCAAGCGTCCCAGGATGCATTGCAGCGAAAACGTTCAACAATGTTCAGCGTGACCAATGTTTCTATCTTGGAAAATGGAATTGCATGCTGTATGGAGTGTTTTTGACATATCTTGTCTCAGGATTTGCTTGCAGTCCTACCATATCCCACAAAATGCAGAAGTACAGTCAATGCAGCTTTTTACCTAAAATGGTAAAAATTGGTCAAAGACTCATGCGGTTTATTACCTGCCCCTGGAATAACATCAATGGCAATTATAAGAATAATGCTGATAATAATACAAATTTTGTATGTATGTTTTCAGCCCTACAAAACCATAACTATAGAAGTTTAAATTTATACGTAAAGCTAGATATTTGTAGAAATATCTATATTGATATATAGCTATCTATTTATATAGCTAGATATATATCTATGCAGTAACATACATTAGATAATAGATAGATAGATAGATAGACTGTATATAAGCCTGCAAGTCTTGCACTTGAAGCAGCTTTATGATGTCATTAAGGCTCGATGGTGACACGCGCACCCGGAACAAGGACCACAGGTTGTTAGCGGCCATTTTTCCATCAGTCTCCACTGGAGCTAGAAGTGAGCAGACAGATACTCCTATAGACGCTGCTGGAGCCAGATCATTTGTCTCTGTGATGGACAACGTTTGAAATTCGCCCTTAAGCGGGAGACGGCAGCCTACAACAGTCAAATTGATTGCTGCTTATCACTTCTTTTGTGGTAGGTACAGTTATTCCAGATAGGGGAATGGGTAGGTTAAGTTATTCCAGGGAGGGGAATGCTTATGGGCAAGGCATTATGCTTGATCAGAGGCGGATGAAGTGGCAAAAAAGGCTCGGCCTACACCATGACCATGCCAATCGTCAACCCAAAGTTAATATGAGCCACACAGGTTGGTTGAAATAGCGCAACATGAATGATGGAACCTGGATCCAAGCGTCCCAGGATGCATTGCAGCGAAAACGTTCAACAATGTTCAGCGTGACCAATGTTTCTATCTTGGAAAATGAAATTGCATGCTGTATGGAGTGTTTTTGACATATCTTGTCTCAGGATTTGCTTGCAGTCCTACCATATCCCACAAAATGCAGAAGTGCAGTCAATGCAGCTTTTTACCTAAAATGGTAAAAATTGGTCAAAGCCTCATGCGGTTTATTACCTGCCCCTGGAATAACATCAATGGCAATTATAAGAATAATGCTGATAATAGTACAAATTTTGTATGTATGTTTTCAGCCCTACAAAACCATAACTATAGAAGTTTAAATTTATACGTAAAGCTAGATATTTGTAGAAATATCTATATTGATATATAACTATCTATTTATATAGCTAGATATATATCTATGCAGTAACATACATTAGATAGATAGATAGATAGATAGATAGATAGACTGTATATAAGCCTGCAAGTCTTGCACTTGAAGCAGCTTTATGATGTCATTAAGGCTCGATGGTGACACGCGCACCCGGAACAAGGACCACAGGTTGTTAGCGGCCATTTTTCCATCAGTCTCCACTGGAGCTAGAAGTGAGCAGACAGATACTCCTATAGACGCTGCTGGAGCCAGATCATTTGTCTCTGTGATGGACAACGTTTGAAATTCGCCCTTAAGCGGGAGACGGCAGCCTACAACAGTCAAATTGATCGCTGCTTATCACTTCTTTTGTGGTAGGTACAGTTATTCCAGATAGGGGAATGGGTAGGTTAAATTATTCCAGGGTGGGGAATGCTTATGGGCAAGGCATTATGCTTGATCGGAGGCGGATGAAGTGGCAAAAAAGGCTCGGCCTACACCATGACCATGCCAATCGTCAACCCAAAGTAAATATGAGCCACACAGGTTGGTTGAAATAGCGCAACATGAATGATGGAACCTGTATCCAAGCGTCCCAGGATGCATTGCAGCGAAAACGTTCAACAATGTTCAGCGTGACCAATGTTTCTATCTTGGAAAATGAAATTGCATGCTGTATGGAGTGTTTTTGACATATCTTGTCTCAGGATTTGCTTGCAGTCCTACCATATCCCACAAAATGCAGAAGTGCAGTCAATGCAGCTTTTTACCTAAAATGGTAAAAATTGGTCAAAGCCTCATGCGGTTTATTACCTGCCCCTGGAATAACATCAAAGGCAATTATAAGAATAATGCTGATAATAGTACAAATTTTGTATGTATGTTTTCAGCCCTACAAAACCATAACTATAGAAGTTTAAATTTATATGTAAAGCTAGATATTTGTAGAAATATCTATATTGATATATAACTATCTATTTATATAGCTAGATATATATCTATGCAGTAACATACATTAGATAATAGATAGATAGATAGATAGATAGATAGATAGATAGATAGATAGATAGATAGATAGATAGATAGATAGATAGACTGTATATAAGCCTGCAAGTCTTGCACTTGAAGCAGCTTTATGATGTCATTAAGGCTCGATGGTGACACGCGCACCCGGAACAAGGACCACAGGTTGTTAGCGGCCATTTTTCCATCAGTCTCCACTGGAGCTAGAAGTGAGCAGACAGATACTCCTATAGACGCTGCTGGAGCCAGATCATTTGTCTCTGTGATGGACAACGTTTGAAATTCGCCCTTAAGCGGGAGACGGCAGCCTACAACAGTCAAATTGATTGCTGCTTATCACTTCTTTTGTGGTAGGTACAGTTATTCCAGATAGGGGAATGGGTAGGTTAAGTTATTCCAGGGAGGGGAATGCTTATGGGCAAGGCATTATGCTTGATCAGAGGCGGATGAAGTGGCAAAAAAGGCTCGGCCTACACCATGACCATGCCAATCGTCAACCCAAAGTAAATATGAGCCACACAGGTTGGTTGAAATAGCGCAACATGAATGATGGAACCTGTATCCAAGCGTCCCAGGATGCATTGCAGCGAAAACGTTCAACAATGTTCAGCGTGACCAATGTTTCTATCTTGGAAAATGAAATTGCATGCTGTATGGAGTGTTTTTGACATATCTTGCCTCAGGATTTGCTTGCAGTCCTACCATATCCCACAAAATGCAGAAGTGCAGTCAATGCAGCTTTTTACCTAAAATGGTAAAAATTGGTCAAAGCCTCATGCGGTTTATTACCTGCCCCTGGAATAACATCAATGGCAATTATAAGAATAATGCTGATAATAGTACAAATTTTGTATGTATGTTTTCAGCCCTACAAAACCATAACTATAGAAGTTTAAATTTATACGTAAAGCTAGATATTTGTAGAAATATCTATATTGATATATAACTATCTATTTATATAGCTAGATATATATCTATGCAGTAACATACATTAGATAGATAGATAGATAGATAGATAGATAGATAGATAGATAGATAGATAGATAGATAGATAGACTGTATATAAGCCTGCAAGTCTTGCACTTGAAGCAGCTTTATGATGTCATTAAGGCTCGATGGTGACACGCGCACCCGGAACAAGGACCACAGGTTGTTAGCGGCCATTTTTCCATCAGTCTCCACTGGAGCTAGAAGTGAGCAGACAGATACTCCTATAGACGCTGCTGGAGCCAGATCATTTGTCTCTGTGATGGACAACGTTTGAAATTCGCCCTTAAGCGGGAGACGGCAGCCTACAACAGTCAAATTGATCGCTGCTTATCACTTCTTTTGTGGTAGGTACAGTTATTCCAGATAGGGGAATGGGTAGGTTAAGTTATTCCAGGGAGGGGAATGCTTATGGGCAAGGCATTATGCTTGATCGGAGGCGGATGAAGTGGCAAAAAAGGCTCGGCCTACACCATGACCATGCCAATCGTCAACCCAAAGTGAATATGAGCCACACAGGTTGGTTGAAATAGCGCAACATGAATGATGGAACCTGGATCCAAGCGTCCCAGGATGCATTGCAGCGAAAACGTTCAACAATGTTCAGCGTGACCAATGTTTCTATCTTGGAAAATGAAATTGCATGCTGTATGGAGTGTTTTTGACATATCTTGTCTCAGGATTTGCTTGCAGTCCTACCATATCCCACAAAATGCAGAAGTGCAGTCAATGCAGCTTTTTACCTAAAATGGTAAAAATTGGTCAAAGCCTCATGCGGTTTATTACCTGCCCCTGGAATAACATCAAAGGCAATTATAAGAATAATGCTGATAATAGTACAAATTTTGTATGTATGTTTTCAGCCCTACAAAACCATAACTATAGAAGTTTAAATTTATACGTAAAGCTAGATATTTGTAGAAATATCTATATTGATATATAACTATCTATTTATATAGCTAGATATATATCTATGCAGTAACATACATTAGATAGATAGATAGATAGATAGATAGATAGATAGATAGATAGATAGATAGATAGATAGACTGTATATAAGCCTGCAAGTCTTGCACTTGAAGCAGCTTTATGATGTCATTAAGGCTCGATGGTGACACGCGCACCCGGAACAAGGACCACAGGTTGTTAGCGGCCATTTTTCCATCAGTCTCCACTGGAGCTAGAAGTGAGCAGACAGATACTCCTATAGACGCTGCTGGAGCCAGATCATTTGTCTCTGTGATGGACAACGTTTGAAATTCGCCCTTAAGCGGGAGACGGCAGCCTACAACAGTCAAATTGATCGCTGCTTATCACTTCTTTTGTGGTAGGTACAGTTATTCCAGATAGGGGAATGGGTAGGTTAAGTTATTCCAGGGAGGGGAATGCTTATGGGCAAGGCATTATGCTTGATCGGAGGCGGATGAAGTGGCAAAAAAGGCTCGGCCTACACCATGACCATGCCAATCGTCAACCCAAAGTGAATATGAGCCACACAGGTTGGTTGAAATAGCGCAACATGAATGATGGAACCTGGATCCAAGCGTCCCAGGATGCATTGCAGCGAAAACGTTCAACAATGTTCAGCGTGACCAATGTTTCTATCTTGGAAAATGGAATTGCATGCTGTATGGAGTGTTTTTGACATATCTTGTCTCAGGATTTGCTTGCAGTCCTACCATATCCCACAAAATGCAGAAGTACAGTCAATGCAGCTTTTTACCTAAAATGGTAAAAATTGGTCAAAGACTCATGCGGTTTATTACCTGCCCCTGGAATAACATCAATGGCAATTATAAGAATAATGCTGATAATAATACAAATTTTGTATGTATGTTTTCAGCCCTACAAAACCATAACTATAGAAGTTTAAATTTATACGTAAAGCTAGATATTTGTAGAAATATCTATATTGATATATAGCTATCTATTTATATAGCTAGATATATATCTATGCAGTAACATACATTAGATAATAGATAGATAGATAGATAGACTGTATATAAGCCTGCAAGTCTTGCACTTGAAGCAGCTTTATGATGTCATTAAGGCTCGATGGTGACACGCGCACCCGGAACAAGGACCACAGGTTGTTAGCGGCCATTTTTCCATCAGTCTCCACTGGAGCTAGAAGTGAGCAGACAGATACTCCTATAGACGCTGCTGGAGCCAGATCATTTGTCTCTGTGATGGACAACGTTTGAAATTCGCCCTTAAGCGGGAGACGGCAGCCTACAACAGTCAAATTGATTGCTGCTTATCACTTCTTTTGTGGTAGGTACAGTTATTCCAGATAGGGGAATGGGTAGGTTAAGTTATTCCAGGGAGGGGAATGCTTATGGGCAAGGCATTATGCTTGATCAGAGGCGGATGAAGTGGCAAAAAAGGCTCGGCCTACACCATGACCATGCCAATCGTCAACCCAAAGTTAATATGAGCCACACAGGTTGGTTGAAATAGCGCAACATGAATGATGGAACCTGGATCCAAGCGTCCCAGGATGCATTGCAGCGAAAACGTTCAACAATGTTCAGCGTGACCAATGTTTCTATCTTGGAAAATGAAATTGCATGCTGTATGGAGTGTTTTTGACATATCTTGTCTCAGGATTTGCTTGCAGTCCTACCATATCCCACAAAATGCAGAAGTGCAGTCAATGCAGCTTTTTACCTAAAATGGTAAAAATTGGTCAAAGCCTCATGCGGTTTATTACCTGCCCCTGGAATAACATCAATGGCAATTATAAGAATAATGCTGATAATAGTACAAATTTTGTATGTATGTTTTCAGCCCTACAAAACCATAACTATAGAAGTTTAAATTTATACGTAAAGCTAGATATTTGTAGAAATATCTATATTGATATATAACTATCTATTTATATAGCTAGATATATATCTATGCAGTAACATACATTAGATAGATAGATAGATAGATAGATAGATAGATAGATAGATAGATAGACTGTATATAAGCCTGCAAGTCTTGCACTTGAAGCAGCTTTATGATGTCATTAAGGCTCGATGGTGACACGCGCACCCGGAACAAGGACCACAGGTTGTTAGCGGCCATTTTTCCATCAGTCTCCACTGGAGCTAGAAGTGAGCAGACAGATACTCCTATAGACGCTGCTGGAGCCAGATCATTTGTCTCTGTGATGGACAACGTTTGAAATTCGCCCTTAAGCGGGAGACGGCAGCCTACAACAGTCAAATTGATCGCTGCTTATCACTTCTTTTGTGGTAGGTACAGTTATTCCAGATAGGGGAATGGGTAGGTTAAGTTATTCCAGGGAGGGGAATGCTTATGGGCAAGGCATTATGCTTGATCGGAGGCGGATGAAGTGGCAAAAAAGGCTCGGCCTACACCATGACCATGCCAATCGTCAACCCAAAGTGAATATGAGCCACACAGGTTGGTTGAAATAGCGCAACATGAATGATGGAACCTGGATCCAAGCGTCCCAGGATGCATTGCAGCGAAAACGTTCAACAATGTTCAGCGTGACCAATGTTTCTATCTTGGAAAATGGAATTGCATGCTGTATGGAGTGTTTTTGACATATCTTGTCTCAGGATTTGCTTGCAGTCCTACCATATCCCACAAAATGCAGAAGTACAGTCAATGCAGCTTTTTACCTAAAATGGTAAAAATTGGTCAAAGACTCATGCGGTTTATTACCTGCCCCTGGAATAACATCAATGGCAATTATAAGAATAATGCTGATAATAATACAAATTTTGTATGTATGTTTTCAGCCCTACAAAACCATAACTATAGAAGTTTAAATTTATACGTAAAGCTAGATATTTGTAGAAATATCTATATTGATATATAGCTATCTATTTATATAGCTAGATATATATCTATGCAGTAACATACATTAGATAATAGATAGATAGATAGATAGATAGACTGTATATAAGCCTGCAAGTCTTGCACTTGAAGCAGCTTTATGATGTCATTAAGGCTCGATGGTGACACGCGCACCCGGAACAAGGACCACAGGTTGTTAGCGGCCATTTTTCCATCAGTCTCCACTGGAGCTAGAAGTGAGCAGACAGATACTCCTATAGACGCTGCTGGAGCCAGATCATTTGTCTCTGTGATGGACAACGTTTGAAATTCGCCCTTAAGCGGGAGACGGCAGCCTACAACAGTCAAATTGATTGCTGCTTATCACTTCTTTTGTGGTAGGTACAGTTATTCCAGATAGGGGAATGGGTAGGTTAAGTTATTCCAGGGAGGGGAATGCTTATGGGCAAGGCATTATGCTTGATCAGAGGCGGATGAAGTGGCAAAAAAGGCTCGGCCTACACCATGACCATGCCAATCGTCAACCCAAAGTTAATATGAGCCACACAGGTTGGTTGAAATAGCGCAACATGAATGATGGAACCTGGATCCAAGCGTCCCAGGATGCATTGCAGCGAAAACGTTCAACAATGTTCAGCGTGACCAATGTTTCTATCTTGGAAAATGAAATTGCATGCTGTATGGAGTGTTTTTGACATATCTTGTCTCAGGATTTGCTTGCAGTCCTACCATATCCCACAAAATGCAGAAGTGCAGTCAATGCAGCTTTTTACCTAAAATGGTAAAAATTGGTCAAAGCCTCATGCGGTTTATTACCTGCCCCTGGAATAACATCAAAGGCAATTATAAGAATAATGCTGATAATAGTACAAATTTTGTATGTATGTTTTCAGCCCTACAAAACCATAACTATAGAAGTTTAAATTTATATGTAAAGCTAGATATTTGTAGAAATATCTATATTGATATATAACTATCTATTTATATAGCTAGATATATATCTATGCAGTAACATACATTAGATAGATAGATAGATAGATAGATAGATAGATAGACTGTATATAAGCCTGCAAGTCTTGCACTTGAAGCAGCTTTATGATGTCATTAAGGCTCGATGGTGACACGCGCACCCGGAACAAGGACCACAGGTTGTTAGCGGCCATTTTTCCATCAGTCTCCACTGGAGCTAGAAGTGAGCAGACAGATACTCCTATAGACGCTGCTGGAGCCAGATCATTTGTCTCTGTGATGGACAACGTTTGAAATTCGCCCTTAAGCGGGAGACGGCAGCCTACAACAGTCAAATTGATCGCTGCTTATCACTTCTTTTGTGGTAGGTACAGTTATTCCAGATAGGGGAATGGGTAGGTTAAGTTATTCCAGGGAGGGGAATGCTTATGGGCAAGGCATTATGCTTGATCGGAGGCGGATGAAGTGGCAAAAAAGGCTCGGCCTACACCATGACCATGCCAATCGTCAACCCAAAGTGAATATGAGCCACACAGGTTGGTTGAAATAGCGCAACATGAATGATGGAACCTGGATCCAAGCGTCCCAGGATGCATTGCAGCGAAAACGTTCAACAATGTTCAGCGTGACCAATGTTTCTATCTTGGAAAATGGAATTGCATGCTGTATGGAGTGTTTTTGACATATCTTGTCTCAGGATTTGCTTGCAGTCCTACCATATCCCACAAAATGCAGAAGTACAGTCAATGCAGCTTTTTACCTAAAATGGTAAAAATTGGTCAAAGACTCATGCGGTTTATTACCTGCCCCTGGAATAACATCAATGGCAATTATAAGAATAATGCTGATAATAATACAAATTTTGTATGTATGTTTTCAGCCCTACAAAACCATAACTATAGAAGTTTAAATTTATACGTAAAGCTAGATATTTGTAGAAATATCTATATTGATATATAGCTATCTATTTATATAGCTAGATATATATCTATGCAGTAACATACATTAGATAATAGATAGATAGATAGATAGACTGTATATAAGCCTGCAAGTCTTGCACTTGAAGCAGCTTTATGATGTCATTAAGGCTCGATGGTGACACGCGCACCCGGAACAAGGACCACAGGTTGTTAGCGGCCATTTTTCCATCAGTCTCCACTGGAGCTAGAAGTGAGCAGACAGATACTCCTATAGACGCTGCTGGAGCCAGATCATTTGTCTCTGTGATGGACAACGTTTGAAATTTGCCCTTAAGCGGGAGACGGCAGCCTACAACAGTCAAATTGATTGCTGCTTATCACTTCTTTTGTGGTAGGTACAGTTATTCCAGATAGGGGAATGGGTAGGTTAAGTTATTCCAGGGAGGGGAATGCTTATGGGCAAGGCATTATGCTTGATCAGAGGCGGATGAAGTGGCAAAAAAGGCTCGGCCTACACCATGACCATGCCAATCGTCAACCCAAAGTTAATATGAGCCACACAGGTTGGTTGAAATAGCGCAACATGAATGATGGAACCTGGATCCAAGCGTCCCAGGATGCATTGCAGCGAAAACGTTCAACAATGTTCAGCGTGACCAATGTTTCTATCTTGGAAAATGAAATTGCATGCTGTATGGAGTGTTTTTGACATATCTTGTCTCAGGATTTGCTTGCAGTCCTACCATATCCCACAAAATGCAGAAGTGCAGTCAATGCAGCTTTTTACCTAAAATGGTAAAAATTGGTCAAAGCCTCATGCGGTTTATTACCTGCCCCTGGAATAACATCAATGGCAATTATAAGAATAATGCTGATAATAGTACAAATTTTGTATGTATGTTTTCAGCCCTACAAAACCATAACTATAGAAGTTTAAATTTATACGTAAAGCTAGATATTTGTAGAAATATCTATATTGATATATAACTATCTATTTATATAGCTAGATATATATCTATGCAGTAACATACATTAGATAGATAGATAGATAGATAGATAGATAGATAGATAGATAGATAGACTGTATATAAGCCTGCAAGTCTTGCACTTGAAGCAGCTTTATGATGTCATTAAGGCTCGATGGTGACACGCGCACCCGGAACAAGGACCACAGGTTGTTAGCGGCCATTTTTCCATCAGTCTCCACTGGAGCTAGAAGTGAGCAGACAGATACTCCTATAGACGCTGCTGGAGCCAGATCATTTGTCTCTGTGATGGACAACGTTTGAAATTCGCCCTTAAGCGGGAGACGGCAGCCTACAACAGTCAAATTGATTGCTGCTTATCACTTCTTTTGTGGTAGGTACAGTTATTCCAGATAGGGGAATGGGTAGGTTAAGTTATTCCAGGGAGGGGAATGCTTATGGGCAAGGCATTATGCTTGATCAGAGGCGGATGAAGTGGCAAAAAAGGCTCGGCCTACACCATGACCATGCCAATCGTCAACCCAAAGTTAATATGAGCCACACAGGTTGGTTGAAATAGCGCAACATGAATGATGGAACCTGGATCCAAGCGTCCCAGGATGCATTGCAGCGAAAACGTTCAACAATGTTCAGCGTGACCAATGTTTCTATCTTGGAAAATGAAATTGCATGCTGTATGGAGTGTTTTTGACATATCTTGTCTCAGGATTTGCTTGCAGTCCTACCATATCCCACAAAATGCAGAAGTGCAGTCAATGCAGCTTTTTACCTAAAATGGTAAAAATTGGTCAAAGCCTCATGCGGTTTATTACCTGCCCCTGGAATAACATCAAAGGCAATTATAAGAATAATGCTGATAATAGTACAAATTTTGTATGTATGTTTTCAGCCCTACAAAACCATAACTATAGAAGTTTAAATTTATATGTAAAGCTAGATATTTGTAGAAATATCTATATTGATATATAACTATCTATTTATATAGCTAGATATATATCTATGCAGTAACATACATTAGATAGATAGATAGATAGATAGATAGATAGATAGATAGATAGATAGATAGATAGATAGATAGACTGTATATAAGCCTGCAAGTCTTGCACTTGAAGCAGCTTTATGATGTCATTAAGGCTCGATGGTGACACGCGCACCCGGAACAAGGACCACAGGTTGTTAGCGGCCATTTTTCCATCAGTCTCCACTGGAGCTAGAAGTGAGCAGACAGATACTCCTATAGACGCTGCTGGAGCCAGATCATTTGTCTCTGTGATGGACAACGTTTGAAATTCGCCCTTAAGCGGGAGACGGCAGCCTACAACAGTCAAATTGATCGCTGCTTATCACTTCTTTTGTGGTAGGTACAGTTATTCCAGATAGGGGAATGGGTAGGTTAAGTTATTCCAGGGAGGGGAATGCTTATGGGCAAGGCATTATGCTTGATCGGAGGCGGATGAAGTGGCAAAAAAGGCTCGGCCTACACCATGACCATGCCAATCGTCAACCCAAAGTGAATATGAGCCACACAGGTTGGTTGAAATAGCGCAACATGAATGATGGAACCTGGATCCAAGCGTCCCAGGATGCATTGCAGCGAAAACGTTCAACAATGTTCAGCGTGACCAATGTTTCTATCTTGGAAAATGGAATTGCATGCTGTATGGAGTGTTTTTGACATATCTTGTCTCAGGATTTGCTTGCAGTCCTACCATATCCCACAAAATGCAGAAGTACAGTCAATGCAGCTTTTTACCTAAAATGGTAAAAATTGGTCAAAGACTCATGCGGTTTATTACCTGCCCCTGGAATAACATCAATGGCAATTATAAGAATAATGCTGATAATAATACAAATTTTGTATGTATGTTTTCAGCCCTACAAAACCATAACTATAGAAGTTTAAATTTATACGTAAAGCTAGATATTTGTAGAAATATCTATATTGATATATAGCTATCTATTTATATAGCTAGATATATATCTATGCAGTAACATACATTAGATAATAGATAGATAGATAGATAGACTGTATATAAGCCTGCAAGTCTTGCACTTGAAGCAGCTTTATGATGTCATTAAGGCTCGATGGTGACACGCGCACCCGGAACAAGGACCACAGGTTGTTAGCGGCCATTTTTCCATCAGTCTCCACTGGAGCTAGAAGTGAGCAGACAGATACTCCTATAGACGCTGCTGGAGCCAGATCATTTGTCTCTGTGATGGACAACGTTTGAAATTCGCCCTTAAGCGGGAGACGGCAGCCTACAACAGTCAAATTGATTGCTGCTTATCACTTCTTTTGTGGTAGGTACAGTTATTCCAGATAGGGGAATGGGTAGGTTAAGTTATTCCAGGGAGGGGAATGCTTATGGGCAAGGCATTATGCTTGATCAGAGGCGGATGAAGTGGCAAAAAAGGCTCGGCCTACACCATGACCATGCCAATCGTCAACCCAAAGTTAATATGAGCCACACAGGTTGGTTGAAATAGCGCAACATGAATGATGGAACCTGGATCCAAGCGTCCCAGGATGCATTGCAGCGAAAACGTTCAACAATGTTCAGCGTGACCAATGTTTCTATCTTGGAAAATGAAATTGCATGCTGTATGGAGTGTTTTTGACATATCTTGTCTCAGGATTTGCTTGCAGTCCTACCATATCCCACAAAATGCAGAAGTGCAGTCAATGCAGCTTTTTACCTAAAATGGTAAAAATTGGTCAAAGCCTCATGCGGTTTATTACCTGCCCCTGGAATAACATCAATGGCAATTATAAGAATAATGCTGATAATAGTACAAATTTTGTATGTATGTTTTCAGCCCTACAAAACCATAACTATAGAAGTTTAAATTTATACGTAAAGCTAGATATTTGTAGAAATATCTATATTGATATATAACTATCTATTTATATAGCTAGATATATATCTATGCAGTAACATACATTAGATAGATAGATAGATAGATAGATAGATAGACTGTATATAAGCCTGCAAGTCTTGCACTTGAAGCAGCTTTATGATGTCATTAAGGCTCGATGGTGACACGCGCACCCGGAACAAGGACCACAGGTTGTTAGCGGCCATTTTTCCATCAGTCTCCACTGGAGCTAGAAGTGAGCAGACAGATACTCCTATAGACGCTGCTGGAGCCAGATCATTTGTCTCTGTGATGGACAACGTTTGAAATTCGCCCTTAAGCGGGAGACGGCAGCCTACAACAGTCAAATTGATCGCTGCTTATCACTTCTTTTGTGGTAGGTACAGTTATTCCAGATAGGGGAATGGGTAGGTTAAATTATTCCAGGGTGGGGAATGCTTATGGGCAAGGCATTATGCTTGATCGGAGGCGGATGAAGTGGCAAAAAAGGCTCGGCCTACACCATGACCATGCCAATCGTCAACCCAAAGTAAATATGAGCCACACAGGTTGGTTGAAATAGCGCAACATGAATGATGGAACCTGTATCCAAGCGTCCCAGGATGCATTGCAGCGAAAACGTTCAACAATGTTCAGCGTGACCAATGTTTCTATCTTGGAAAATGAAATTGCATGCTGTATGGAGTGTTTTTGACATATCTTGTCTCAGGATTTGCTTGCAGTCCTACCATATCCCACAAAATGCAGAAGTGCAGTCAATGCAGCTTTTTACCTAAAATGGTAAAAATTGGTCAAAGCCTCATGCGGTTTATTACCTGCCCCTGGAATAACATCAAAGGCAATTATAAGAATAATGCTGATAATAGTACAAATTTTGTATGTATGTTTTCAGCCCTACAAAACCATAACTATAGAAGTTTAAATTTATATGTAAAGCTAGATATTTGTAGAAATATCTATATTGATATATAACTATCTATTTATATAGCTAGATATATATCTATGCAGTAACATACATTAGATAATAGATAGATAGATAGATAGATAGATAGATAGATAGATAGATAGATAGATAGATAGATAGATAGATAGATAGATAGATAGACTGTATATAAGCCTGCAAGTCTTGCACTTGAAGCAGCTTTATGATGTCATTAAGGCTCGATGGTGACACGCGCACCCGGAACAAGGACCACAGGTTGTTAGCGGCCATTTTTCCATCAGTCTCCACTGGAGCTAGAAGTGAGCAGACAGATACTCCTATAGACGCTGCTGGAGCCAGATCATTTGTCTCTGTGATGGACAACGTTTGAAATTCGCCCTTAAGCGGGAGACGGCAGCCTACAACAGTCAAATTGATTGCTGCTTATCACTTCTTTTGTGGTAGGTACAGTTATTCCAGATAGGGGAATGGGTAGGTTAAGTTATTCCAGGGAGGGGAATGCTTATGGGCAAGGCATTATGCTTGATCAGAGGCGGATGAAGTGGCAAAAAAGGCTCGGCCTACACCATGACCATGCCAATCGTCAACCCAAAGTAAATATGAGCCACACAGGTTGGTTGAAATAGCGCAACATGAATGATGGAACCTGTATCCAAGCGTCCCAGGATGCATTGCAGCGAAAACGTTCAACAATGTTCAGCGTGACCAATGTTTCTATCTTGGAAAATGAAATTGCATGCTGTATGGAGTGTTTTTGACATATCTTGCCTCAGGATTTGCTTGCAGTCCTACCATATCCCACAAAATGCAGAAGTGCAGTCAATGCAGCTTTTTACCTAAAATGGTAAAAATTGGTCAAAGCCTCATGCGGTTTATTACCTGCCCCTGGAATAACATCAATGGCAATTATAAGAATAATGCTGATAATAGTACAAATTTTGTATGTATGTTTTCAGCCCTACAAAACCATAACTATAGAAGTTTAAATTTATACGTAAAGCTAGATATTTGTAGAAATATCTATATTGATATATAACTATCTATTTATATAGCTAGATATATATCTATGCAGTAACATACATTAGATAGATAGATAGATAGATAGATAGATAGATAGATAGATAGATAGATAGATAGATAGATAGACTGTATATAAGCCTGCAAGTCTTGCACTTGAAGCAGCTTTATGATGTCATTAAGGCTCGATGGTGACACGCGCACCCGGAACAAGGACCACAGGTTGTTAGCGGCCATTTTTCCATCAGTCTCCACTGGAGCTAGAAGTGAGCAGACAGATACTCCTATAGACGCTGCTGGAGCCAGATCATTTGTCTCTGTGATGGACAACGTTTGAAATTCGCCCTTAAGCGGGAGACGGCAGCCTACAACAGTCAAATTGATCGCTGCTTATCACTTCTTTTGTGGTAGGTACAGTTATTCCAGATAGGGGAATGGGTAGGTTAAGTTATTCCAGGGAGGGGAATGCTTATGGGCAAGGCATTATGCTTGATCGGAGGCGGATGAAGTGGCAAAAAAGGCTCGGCCTACACCATGACCATGCCAATCGTCAACCCAAAGTGAATATGAGCCACACAGGTTGGTTGAAATAGCGCAACATGAATGATGGAACCTGGATCCAAGCGTCCCAGGATGCATTGCAGCGAAAACGTTCAACAATGTTCAGCGTGACCAATGTTTCTATCTTGGAAAATGAAATTGCATGCTGTATGGAGTGTTTTTGACATATCTTGTCTCAGGATTTGCTTGCAGTCCTACCATATCCCACAAAATGCAGAAGTGCAGTCAATGCAGCTTTTTACCTAAAATGGTAAAAATTGGTCAAAGCCTCATGCGGTTTATTACCTGCCCCTGGAATAACATCAAAGGCAATTATAAGAATAATGCTGATAATAGTACAAATTTTGTATGTATGTTTTCAGCCCTACAAAACCATAACTATAGAAGTTTAAATTTATACGTAAAGCTAGATATTTGTAGAAATATCTATATTGATATATAACTATCTATTTATATAGCTAGATATATATCTATGCAGTAACATACATTAGATAGATAGATAGATAGATAGATAGATAGATAGATAGATAGATAGATAGATAGACTGTATATAAGCCTGCAAGTCTTGCACTTGAAGCAGCTTTATGATGTCATTAAGGCTCGATGGTGACACGCGCACCCGGAACAAGGACCACAGGTTGTTAGCGGCCATTTTTCCATCAGTCTCCACTGGAGCTAGAAGTGAGCAGACAGATACTCCTATAGACGCTGCTGGAGCCAGATCATTTGTCTCTGTGATGGACAACGTTTGAAATTCGCCCTTAAGCGGGAGACGGCAGCCTACAACAGTCAAATTGATCGCTGCTTATCACTTCTTTTGTGGTAGGTACAGTTATTCCAGATAGGGGAATGGGTAGGTTAAGTTATTCCAGGGAGGGGAATGCTTATGGGCAAGGCATTATGCTTGATCGGAGGCGGATGAAGTGGCAAAAAAGGCTCGGCCTACACCATGACCATGCCAATCGTCAACCCAAAGTGAATATGAGCCACACAGGTTGGTTGAAATAGCGCAACATGAATGATGGAACCTGGATCCAAGCGTCCCAGGATGCATTGCAGCGAAAACGTTCAACAATGTTCAGCGTGACCAATGTTTCTATCTTGGAAAATGGAATTGCATGCTGTATGGAGTGTTTTTGACATATCTTGTCTCAGGATTTGCTTGCAGTCCTACCATATCCCACAAAATGCAGAAGTACAGTCAATGCAGCTTTTTACCTAAAATGGTAAAAATTGGTCAAAGACTCATGCGGTTTATTACCTGCCCCTGGAATAACATCAATGGCAATTATAAGAATAATGCTGATAATAATACAAATTTTGTATGTATGTTTTCAGCCCTACAAAACCATAACTATAGAAGTTTAAATTTATACGTAAAGCTAGATATTTGTAGAAATATCTATATTGATATATAGCTATCTATTTATATAGCTAGATATATATCTATGCAGTAACATACATTAGATAATAGATAGATAGATAGATAGACTGTATATAAGCCTGCAAGTCTTGCACTTGAAGCAGCTTTATGATGTCATTAAGGCTCGATGGTGACACGCGCACCCGGAACAAGGACCACAGGTTGTTAGCGGCCATTTTTCCATCAGTCTCCACTGGAGCTAGAAGTGAGCAGACAGATACTCCTATAGACGCTGCTGGAGCCAGATCATTTGTCTCTGTGATGGACAACGTTTGAAATTCGCCCTTAAGCGGGAGACGGCAGCCTACAACAGTCAAATTGATTGCTGCTTATCACTTCTTTTGTGGTAGGTACAGTTATTCCAGATAGGGGAATGGGTAGGTTAAGTTATTCCAGGGAGGGGAATGCTTATGGGCAAGGCATTATGCTTGATCAGAGGCGGATGAAGTGGCAAAAAAGGCTCGGCCTACACCATGACCATGCCAATCGTCAACCCAAAGTTAATATGAGCCACACAGGTTGGTTGAAATAGCGCAACATGAATGATGGAACCTGGATCCAAGCGTCCCAGGATGCATTGCAGCGAAAACGTTCAACAATGTTCAGCGTGACCAATGTTTCTATCTTGGAAAATGAAATTGCATGCTGTATGGAGTGTTTTTGACATATCTTGTCTCAGGATTTGCTTGCAGTCCTACCATATCCCACAAAATGCAGAAGTGCAGTCAATGCAGCTTTTTACCTAAAATGGTAAAAATTGGTCAAAGCCTCATGCGGTTTATTACCTGCCCCTGGAATAACATCAATGGCAATTATAAGAATAATGCTGATAATAGTACAAATTTTGTATGTATGTTTTCAGCCCTACAAAACCATAACTATAGAAGTTTAAATTTATACGTAAAGCTAGATATTTGTAGAAATATCTATATTGATATATAACTATCTATTTATATAGCTAGATATATATCTATGCAGTAACATACATTAGATAGATAGATAGATAGATAGATAGACTGTATATAAGCCTGCAAGTCTTGCACTTGAAGCAGCTTTATGATGTCATTAAGGCTCGATGGTGACACGCGCACCCGGAACAAGGACCACAGGTTGTTAGCGGCCATTTTTCCATCAGTCTCCACTGGAGCTAGAAGTGAGCAGACAGATACTCCTATAGACGCTGCTGGAGCCAGATCATTTGTCTCTGTGATGGACAACGTTTGAAATTCGCCCTTAAGCGGGAGACGGCAGCCTACAACAGTCAAATTGATCGCTGCTTATCACTTCTTTTGTGGTAGGTACAGTTATTCCAGATAGGGGAATGGGTAGGTTAAATTATTCCAGGGTGGGGAATGCTTATGGGCAAGGCATTATGCTTGATCGGAGGCGGATGAAGTGGCAAAAAAGGCTCGGCCTACACCATGACCATGCCAATCGTCAACCCAAAGTAAATATGAGCCACACAGGTTGGTTGAAATAGCGCAACATGAATGATGGAACCTGTATCCAAGCGTCCCAGGATGCATTGCAGCGAAAACGTTCAACAATGTTCAGCGTGACCAATGTTTCTATCTTGGAAAATGAAATTGCATGCTGTATGGAGTGTTTTTGACATATCTTGTCTCAGGATTTGCTTGCAGTCCTACCATATCCCACAAAATGCAGAAGTGCAGTCAATGCAGCTTTTTACCTAAAATGGTAAAAATTGGTCAAAGCCTCATGCGGTTTATTACCTGCCCCTGGAATAACATCAAAGGCAATTATAAGAATAATGCTGATAATAGTACAAATTTTGTATGTATGTTTTCAGCCCTACAAAACCATAACTATAGAAGTTTAAATTTATATGTAAAGCTAGATATTTGTAGAAATATCTATATTGATATATAACTATCTATTTATATAGCTAGATATATATCTATGCAGTAACATACATTAGATAATAGATAGATAGATAGATAGACTGTATATAAGCCTGCAAGTCTTGCACTTGAAGCAGCTTTATGATGTCATTAAGGCTCGATGGTGACACGCGCACCCGGAACAAGGACCACAGGTTGTTAGCGGCCATTTTTCCATCAGTCTCCACTGGAGCTAGAAGTGAGCAGACAGATACTCCTATAGACGCTGCTGGAGCCAGATCATTTGTCTCTGTGATGGACAACGTTTGAAATTCGCCCTTAAGCGGGAGACGGCAGCCTACAACAGTCAAATTGATTGCTGCTTATCACTTCTTTTGTGGTAGGTACAGTTATTCCAGATAGGGGAATGGGTAGGTTAAGTTATTCCAGGGAGGGGAATGCTTATGGGCAAGGCATTATGCTTGATCAGAGGCGGATGAAGTGGCAAAAAAGGCTCGGCCTACACCATGACCATGCCAATCGTCAACCCAAAGTAAATATGAGCCACACAGGTTGGTTGAAATAGCGCAACATGAATGATGGAACCTGGATCCAAGCGTCCCAGGATGCATTGCAGCGAAAACGTTCAACAATGTTCAGCGTGACCAATGTTTCTATCTTGGAAAATGAAATTGCATGCTGTATGGAGTGTTTTTGACATATCTTGTCTCAGGATTTGCTTGCAGTCCTACCATATCCCACAAAATGCAGAAGTGCAGTCAATGCAGCTTTTTACCTAAAATGGTAAAAATTGGTCAAAGCCTCATGCGGTTTATTACCTGCCCCTGGAATAACATCAATGGCAATTATAAGAATAATGCTGATAATAGTACAAATTTTGTATGTATGTTTTCAGCCCTACAAAACCATAACTATAGAAGTTTAAATTTATACGTAAAGCTAGATATTTGTAGAAATATCTATATTGATATATAACTATCTATTTATATAGCTAGATATATATCTATGCAGTAACATACATTAGATAGATAGATAGATAGATAGATAGATAGATAGATAGATAGATAGATAGATAGACTGTATATAAGCCTGCAAGTCTTGCACTTGAAGCAGCTTTATGATGTCATTAAGGCTCGATGGTGACACGCGCACCCGGAACAAGGACCACAGGTTGTTAGCGGCCATTTTTCCATCAGTCTCCACTGGAGCTAGAAGTGAGCAGACAGATACTCCTATAGACGCTGCTGGAGCCAGATCATTTGTCTCTGTGATGGACAACGTTTGAAATTCGCCCTTAAGCGGGAGACGGCAGCCTACAACAGTCAAATTGATTGCTGCTTATCACTTCTTTTGTGGTAGGTACAGTTATTCCAGATAGGGGAATGGGTAGGTTAAGTTATTCCAGGGAGGGGAATGCTTATGGGCAAGGCATTATGCTTGATCAGAGGCGGATGAAGTGGCAAAAAAGGCTCGGCCTACACCATGACCATGCCAATCGTCAACCCAAAGTAAATATGAGCCACACAGGTTGGTTGAAATAGCGCAACATGAATGATGGAACCTGTATCCAAGCGTCCCAGGATGCATTGCAGCGAAAACGTTCAACAATGTTCAGCGTGACCAATGTTTCTATCTTGGAAAATGAAATTGCATGCTGTATGGAGTGTTTTTGACATATCTTGCCTCAGGATTTGCTTGCAGTCCTACCATATCCCACAAAATGCAGAAGTGCAGTCAATGCAGCTTTTTACCTAAAATGGTAAAAATTGGTCAAAGCCTCATGCGGTTTATTACCTGCCCCTGGAATAACATCAATGGCAATTATAAGAATAATGCTGATAATAGTACAAATTTTGTATGTATGTTTTCAGCCCTACAAAACCATAACTATAGAAGTTTAAATTTATACGTAAAGCTAGATATTTGTAGAAATATCTATATTGATATATAACTATCTATTTATATAGCTAGATATATATCTATGCAGTAACATACATTAGATAGATAGATAGATAGATAGATAGATAGATAGATAGATAGACTGTATATAAGCCTGCAAGTCTTGCACTTGAAGCAGCTTTATGATGTCATTAAGGCTCGATGGTGACACGCGCACCCGGAACAAGGACCACAGGTTGTTAGCGGCCATTTTTCCATCAGTCTCCACTGGAGCTAGAAGTGAGCAGACAGATACTCCTATAGACGCTGCTGGAGCCAGATCATTTGTCTCTGTGATGGACAACGTTTGAAATTCGCCCTTAAGCGGGAGACGGCAGCCTACAACAGTCAAATTGATCGCTGCTTATCACTTCTTTTGTGGTAGGTACAGTTATTCCAGATAGGGGAATGGGTAGGTTAAGTTATTCCAGGGAGGGGAATGCTTATGGGCAAGGCATTATGCTTGATCGGAGGCGGATGAAGTGGCAAAAAAGGCTCGGCCTACACCATGACCATGCCAATCGTCAACCCAAAGTGAATATGAGCCACACAGGTTGGTTGAAATAGCGCAACATGAATGATGGAACCTGGATCCAAGCGTCCCAGGATGCATTGCAGCGAAAACGTTCAACAATGTTCAGCGTGACCAATGTTTCTATCTTGGAAAATGGAATTGCATGCTGTATGGAGTGTTTTTGACATATCTTGTCTCAGGATTTGCTTGCAGTCCTACCATATCCCACAAAATGCAGAAGTACAGTCAATGCAGCTTTTTACCTAAAATGGTAAAAATTGGTCAAAGACTCATGCGGTTTATTACCTGCCCCTGGAATAACATCAATGGCAATTATAAGAATAATGCTGATAATAATACAAATTTTGTATGTATGTTTTCAGCCCTACAAAACCATAACTATAGAAGTTTAAATTTATACGTAAAGCTAGATATTTGTAGAAATATCTATATTGACATATAGCTATCTATTTATATAGCTAGATATATATCTATGCAGTAACATACATTAGATAATAGATAGATAGATAGATAGACTGTATATAAGCCTGCAAGTCTTGCACTTGAAGCAGCTTTATGATGTCATTAAGGCTCGATGGTGACACGCGCACCCGGAACAAGGACCACAGGTTGTTAGCGGCCATTTTTCCATCAGTCTCCACTGGAGCTAGAAGTGAGCAGACAGATACTCCTATAGACGCTGCTGGAGCCAGATCATTTGTCTCTGTGATGGACAACGTTTGAAATTCGCCCTTAAGCGGGAGACGGCAGCCTACAACAGTCAAATTGATTGCTGCTTATCACTTCTTTTGTGGTAGGTACAGTTATTCCAGATAGGGGAATGGGTAGGTTAAGTTATTCCAGGGAGGGGAATGCTTATGGGCAAGGCATTATGCTTGATCAGAGGCGGATGAAGTGGCAAAAAAGGCTCGGCCTACACCATGACCATGCCAATCGTCAACCCAAAGTTAATATGAGCCACACAGGTTGGTTGAAATAGCGCAACATGAATGATGGAACCTGGATCCAAGCGTCCCAGGATGCATTGCAGCGAAAACGTTCAACAATGTTCAGCGTGACCAATGTTTCTATCTTGGAAAATGAAATTGCATGCTGTATGGAGTGTTTTTGACATATCTTGTCTCAGGATTTGCTTGCAGTCCTACCATATCCCACAAAATGCAGAAGTGCAGTCAATGCAGCTTTTTACCTAAAATGGTAAAAATTGGTCAAAGCCTCATGCGGTTTATTACCTGCCCCTGGAATAACATCAAAGGCAATTATAAGAATAATGCTGATAATAGTACAAATTTTGTATGTATGTTTTCAGCCCTACAAAACCATAACTATAGAAGTTTAAATTTATACGTAAAGCTAGATATTTGTAGAAATATCTATATTGATATATAACTATCTATTTATATAGCTAGATATATATCTATGCAGTAACATACATTAGATAGATAGATAGATAGATAGATAGATAGATAGATAGATAGATAGACTGTATATAAGCCTGCAAGTCTTGCACTTGAAGCAGCTTTATGATGTCATTAAGGCTCGATGGTGACACGCGCACCCGGAACAAGGACCACAGGTTGTTAGCGGCCATTTTTCCATCAGTCTCCACTGGAGCTAGAAGTGAGCAGACAGATACTCCTATAGACGCTGCTGGAGCCAGATCATTTGTCTCTGTGATGGACAACGTTTGAAATTCGCCCTTAAGCGGGAGACGGCAGCCTACAACAGTCAAATTGATCGCTGCTTATCACTTCTTTTGTGGTAGGTACAGTTATTCCAGATAGGGGAATGGGTAGGTTAAGTTATTCCAGGGAGGGGAATGCTTATGGGCAAGGCATTATGCTTGATCGGAGGCGGATGAAGTGGCAAAAAAGGCTCGGCCTACACCATGACCATGCCAATCGTCAACCCAAAGTGAATATGAGCCACACAGGTTGGTTGAAATAGCGCAACATGAATGATGGAACCTGGATCCAAGCGTCCCAGGATGCATTGCAGCGAAAACGTTCAACAATGTTCAGCGTGACCAATGTTTCTATCTTGGAAAATGGAATTGCATGCTGTATGGAGTGTTTTTGACATATCTTGTCTCAGGATTTGCTTGCAGTCCTACCATATCCCACAAAATGCAGAAGTACAGTCAATGCAGCTTTTTACCTAAAATGGTAAAAATTGGTCAAAGACTCATGCGGTTTATTACCTGCCCCTGGAATAACATCAATGGCAATTATAAGAATAATGCTGATAATAATACAAATTTTGTATGTATGTTTTCAGCCCTACAAAACCATAACTATAGAAGTTTAAATTTATACGTAAAGCTAGATATTTGTAGAAATATCTATATTGATATATAGCTATCTATTTATATAGCTAGATATATATCTATGCAGTAACATACATTAGATAATAGATAGATAGATAGATAGATAGACTGTATATAAGCCTGCAAGTCTTGCACTTGAAGCAGCTTTATGATGTCATTAAGGCTCGATGGTGACACGCGCACCCGGAACAAGGACCACAGGTTGTTAGCGGCCATTTTTCCATCAGTCTCCACTGGAGCTAGAAGTGAGCAGACAGATACTCCTATAGACGCTGCTGGAGCCAGATCATTTGTCTCTGTGATGGACAACGTTTGAAATTCGCCCTTAAGCGGGAGACGGCAGCCTACAACAGTCAAATTGATTGCTGCTTATCACTTCTTTTGTGGTAGGTACAGTTATTCCAGATAGGGGAATGGGTAGGTTAAGTTATTCCAGGGAGGGGAATGCTTATGGGCAAGGCATTATGCTTGATCAGAGGCGGATGAAGTGGCAAAAAAGGCTCGGCCTACACCATGACCATGCCAATCGTCAACCCAAAGTAAATATGAGCCACACAGGTTGGTTGAAATAGCGCAACATGAATGATGGAACCTGTATCCAAGCGTCCCAGGATGCATTGCAGCGAAAACGTTCAACAATGTTCAGCGTGACCAATGTTTCTATCTTGGAAAATGAAATTGCATGCTGTATGGAGTGTTTTTGACATATCTTGTCTCAGGATTTGCTTGCAGTCCTACCATATCCCACAAAATGCAGAAGTGCAGTCAATGCAGCTTTTTACCTAAAATGGTAAAAATTGGTCAAAGCCTCATGCGGTTTATTACCTGCCCCTGGAATAACATCAATGGCAATTATAAGAATAATGCTGATAATAGTACAAATTTTGTATGTATGTTTTCAGCCCTACAAAACCATAACTATAGAAGTTTAAATTTATACGTAAAGCTAGATATTTGTAGAAATATCTATATTGATATATAACTATCTATTTATATAGCTAGATATATATCTATGCAGTAACATACATTAGATAGATAGATAGATAGATAGATAGATAGATAGATAGATAGACTGTATATAAGCCTGCAAGTCTTGCACTTGAAGCAGCTTTATGATGTCATTAAGGCTCGATGGTGACACGCGCACCCGGAACAAGGACCACAGGTTGTTAGCGGCCATTTTTCCATCAGTCTCCACTGGAGCTAGAAGTGAGCAGACAGATACTCCTATAGACGCTGCTGGAGCCAGATCATTTGTCTCTGTGATGGACAACGTTTGAAATTCGCCCTTAAGCGGGAGACGGCAGCCTACAACAGTCAAATTGATTGCTGCTTATCACTTCTTTTGTGGTAGGTACAGTTATTCCAGATAGGGGAATGGGTAGGTTAAGTTATTCCAGGGAGGGGAATGCTTATGGGCAAGGCATTATGCTTGATCAGAGGCGGATGAAGTGGCAAAAAAGGCTCGGCCTACACCATGACCATGCCAATCGTCAACCCAAAGTAAATATGAGCCACACAGGTTGGTTGAAATAGCGCAACATGAATGATGGAACCTGTATCCAAGCGTCCCAGGATGCATTGCAGCGAAAACGTTCAACAATGTTCAGCGTGACCAATGTTTCTATCTTGGAAAATGAAATTGCATGCTGTATGGAGTGTTTTTGACATATCTTGTCTCAGGATTTGCTTGCAGTCCTACCATATCCCACAAAATGCAGAAGTGCAGTCAATGCAGCTTTTTACCTAAAATGGTAAAAATTGGTCAAAGCCTCATGCGGTTTATTACCTGCCCCTGGAATAACATCAATGGCAATTATAAGAATAATGCTGATAATAGTACAAATTTTGTATGTATGTTTTCAGCCCTACAAAACCATAACTATAGAAGTTTAAATTTATACGTAAAGCTAGATATTTGTAGAAATATCTATATTGATATATAACTATCTATTTATATAGCTAGATATATATCTATGCAGTAACATACATTAGATAGATAGATAGATAGATAGATAGATAGATAGATAGATAGATAGATAGACTGTATATAAGCCTGCAAGTCTTGCACTTGAAGCAGCTTTATGATGTCATTAAGGCTCGATGGTGACACGCGCACCCGGAACAAGGACCACAGGTTGTTAGCGGCCATTTTTCCATCAGTCTCCACTGGAGCTAGAAGTGAGCAGACAGATACTCCTATAGACGCTGCTGGAGCCAGATCATTTGTCTCTGTGATGGACAACGTTTGAAATTCGCCCTTAAGCGGGAGACGGCAGCCTACAACAGTCAAATTGATCGCTGCTTATCACTTCTTTTGTGGTAGGTACAGTTATTCCAGATAGGGGAATGGGTAGGTTAAGTTATTCCAGGGAGGGGAATGCTTATGGGCAAGGCATTATGCTTGATCGGAGGCGGATGAAGTGGCAAAAAAGGCTCGGCCTACACCATGACCATGCCAATCGTCAACCCAAAGTGAATATGAGCCACACAGGTTGGTTGAAATAGCGCAACATGAATGATGGAACCTGGATCCAAGCGTCCCAGGATGCATTGCAGCGAAAACGTTCAACAATGTTCAGCGTGACCAATGTTTCTATCTTGGAAAATGGAATTGCATGCTGTATGGAGTGTTTTTGACATATCTTGTCTCAGGATTTGCTTGCAGTCCTACCATATCCCACAAAATGCAGAAGTACAGTCAATGCAGCTTTTTACCTAAAATGGTAAAAATTGGTCAAAGACTCATGCGGTTTATTACCTGCCCCTGGAATAACATCAATGGCAATTATAAGAATAATGCTGATAATAATACAAATTTTGTATGTATGTTTTCAGCCCTACAAAACCATAACTATAGAAGTTTAAATTTATACGTAAAGCTAGATATTTGTAGAAATATCTATATTGATATATAGCTATCTATTTATATAGCTAGATATATATATATGCAGTAACATACATTAGATAATAGATAGATAGATAGATAGATAGATAGACTGTATATAAGCCTGCAAGTCTTGCACTTGAAGCAGCTTTATGATGTCATTAAGGCTCGATGGTGACACGCGCACCCGGAACAAGGACCACAGGTTGTTAGCGGCCATTTTTCCATCAGTCTCCACTGGAGCTAGAAGTGAGCAGACAGATACTCCTATAGACGCTGCTGGAGCCAGATCATTTGTCTCTGTGATGGACAACGTTTGAAATTCGCCCTTAAGCGGGAGACGGCAGCCTACAACAGTCAAATTGATTGCTGCTTATCACTTCTTTTGTGGTAGGTACAGTTATTCCAGATAGGGGAATGGGTAGGTTAAGTTATTCCAGGGAGGGGAATGCTTATGGGCAAGGCATTATGCTTGATCAGAGGCGGATGAAGTGGCAAAAAAGGCTCGGCCTACACCATGACCATGCCAATCGTCAACCCAAAGTTAATATGAGCCACACAGGTTGGTTGAAATAGCGCAACATGAATGATGGAACCTGGATCCAAGCGTCCCAGGATGCATTGCAGCGAAAACGTTCAACAATGTTCAGCGTGACCAATGTTTCTATCTTGGAAAATGAAATTGCATGCTGTATGGAGTGTTTTTGACATATCTTGTCTCAGGATTTGCTTGCAGTCCTACCATATCCCACAAAATGCAGAAGTGCAGTCAATGCAGCTTTTTACCTAAAATGGTAAAAATTGGTCAAAGCCTCATGCGGTTTATTACCTGCCCCTGGAATAACATCAATGGCAATTATAAGAATAATGCTGATAATAGTACAAATTTTGTATGTATGTTTTCAGCCCTACAAAACCATAACTATAGAAGTTTAAATTTATACGTAAAGCTAGATATTTGTAGAAATATCTATATTGATATATAACTATCTATTTATATAGCTAGATATATATCTATGCAGTAACATACATTAGATAGATAGATAGATAGATAGATAGATAGATAGACTGTATATAAGCCTGCAAATCTTGCACTTGAAGCAGCTTTATGATGTCATTAAGGCTCGATGGTGACACGCGCACCCGGAACAAGGACCACAGGTTGTTAGCGGCCATTTTTCCATCAGTCTCCACTGGAGCTAGAAGTGAGCAGACAGATACTCCTATAGACGCTGCTGGAGCCAGATCATTTGTCTCTGTGATGGATAACGTTTGAAATTCGCCCTTAAGCGGGAGACGGCAGCCTACAACAGTCAAATTGATTGCTGCTTATCACTTCTTTTGTGGTAGGTACAGTTATTCCAGATAGGGGAATGGGTAGGTTAAGTTATTCCAGGGAGGGGAATGCTTATGGGCAAGGCATTATGCTTGATCAGAGGCGGATGAAGTGGCAAAAAAGGCTCGGCCTACACCATGACCATGCCAATCGTCAACCCAAAGTAAATATGAGCCACACAGGTTGTTTGAAATAGCGCAACATGAATGATGGAACCTGTATCCAAGCGTCCCAGGATGCATTGCAGCGAAAACGTTCAACAATGTTCAGCGTGACCAATGTTTCTATCTTGGAAAATGAAATTGCATGCTGTATGGAGTGTTTTTGACATATCTTGTCTCAGGATTTGCTTGCAGTCCTACCATATCCCACAAAATGCAGAAGTGCAGTCAATGCAGCTTTTTACCTAAAATGGTAAAAATTGGTCAAAGCCTCATGCGGTTTATTACCTGCCCCTGGAATAACATCAATGGCAATTATAAGAATAATGCTGATAATAGTACAAATTTTGTATGTATGTTTTCAGCCCTACAAAACCATAACTATAGAAGTTTAAATTTATACGTAAAGCTAGATATTTGTAGAAATATCTATATTGATATATAACTATCTATTTATATAGCTAGATATATATCTATGCAGTAACATACATTAGATAGATAGATAGATAGATAGATAGATAGATAGATAGATAGATAGATAGATAGATAGATAGATAGACTGTATATAAGCCTGCAAGTCTTGCACTTGAAGCAGCTTTATGATGTCATTAAGGCTCGATGGTGACACGCGCACCCGGAACAAGGACCACAGGTTGTTAGCGGCCATTTTTCCATCAGTCTCCACTGGAGCTAGAAGTGAGCAGACAGATACTCCTATAGACGCTGCTGGAGCCAGATCATTTGTCTCTGTGATGGACAACGTTTGAAATTCGCCCTTAAGCGGGAGACGGCAGCCTACAACAGTCAAATTGATCGCTGCTTATCACTTCTTTTGTGGTAGGTACAGTTATTCCAGATAGGGGAATGGGTAGGTTAAATTATTCCAGGGTGGGGAATGCTTATGGGCAAGGCATTATGCTTGATCGGAGGCGGATGAAGTGGCAAAAAAGGCTCGGCCTACACCATGACCATGCCAATCGTCAACCCAAAGTGAATATGAGCCACACAGGTTGGTTGAAATAGCGCAACATGAATGATGGAACCTGTATCCAAGCGTCCCAGGATGCATTGCAGCGAAAACGTTCAACAATGTTCAGCGTGACCAATGTTTCTATCTTGGAAAATGAAATTGCATGCTGTATGGAGTGTTTTTGACATATCTTGTCTCAGGATTTGCTTGCAGTCCTACCATATCCCACAAAATGCAGAAGTGCAGTCAATGCAGCTTTTTACCTAAAATGGTAAAAATTGGTCAAAGCCTCATGCGGTTTATTACCTGCCCCTGGAATAACATCAATGGCAATTATAAGAATAATGCTGATAATAGTACAAATTTTGTATGTATGTTTTCAGCCCTACAAAACCATAACTATAGAAGTTTAAATTTATACGTAAAGCTAGATATTTGTAGAAATATCTATATTGATATATAACTATCTATTTATATAGCTAGATATATATCTATGCAGTAACATACATTAGATAGATAGATAGATAGATAGATAGATAGATAGATAGATAGATAGATAGATAGACTGTATATAAGCCTGCAAGTCTTGCACTTGAAGCAGCTTTATGATGTCATTAAGGCTCGATGGTGACACGCGCACCCGGAACAAGGACCACAGGTTGTTAGCGGCCATTTTTCCATCAGTCTCCACTGGAGCTAGAAGTGAGCAGACAGATACTCCTATAGACGCTGCTGGAGCCAGATCATTTGTCTCTGTGATGGACAACGTTTGAAATTCGCCCTTAAGCGGGAGACGGCAGCCTACAACAGTCAAATTGATTGCTGCTTATCACTTCTTTTGTGGTAGGTACAGTTATTCCAGATAGGGGAATGGGTAGGTTAAGTTATTCCAGGGAGGGGAATGCTTATGGGCAAGGCATTATGCTTGATCAGAGGCGGATGAAGTGGCAAAAAAGGCTCGGCCTACACCATGACCATGCCAATCGTCAACCCAAAGTAAATATGAGCCACACAGGTTGGTTGAAATAGCGCAACATGAATGATGGAACCTGTATCCAAGCGTCCCAGGATGCATTGCAGCGAAAACGTTCAACAATGTTCAGCGTGACCAATGTTTCTATCTTGGAAAATGAAATTGCATGCTGTATGGAGTGTTTTTGACATATCTTGCCTCAGGATTTGCTTGCAGTCCTACCATATCCCACAAAATGCAGAAGTGCAGTCAATGCAGCTTTTTACCTAAAATGGTAAAAATTGGTCAAAGCCTCATGCGGTTTATTACCTGCCCCTGGAATAACATCAATGGCAATTATAAGAATAATGCTGATAATAGTACAAATTTTGTATGTATGTTTTCAGCCCTACAAAACCATAACTATAGAAGTTTAAATTTATACGTAAAGCTAGATATTTGTAGAAATATCTATATTGATATATAACTATCTATTTATATAGCTAGATATATATCTATGCAGTAACATACATTAGATAGATAGATAGATAGATAGATAGATAGATAGATAGATAGATAGATAGACTGTATATAAGCCTGCAAGTCTTGCACTTGAAGCAGCTTTATGATGTCATTAAGGCTCGATGGTGACACGCGCACCCGGAACAAGGACCACAGGTTGTTAGCGGCCATTTTTCCATCAGTCTCCACTGGAGCTAGAAGTGAGCAGACAGATACTCCTATAGACGCTGCTGGAGCCAGATCATTTGTCTCTGTGATGGACAACGTTTGAAATTCGCCCTTAAGCGGGAGACGGCAGCCTACAACAGTCAAATTGATTGCTGCTTATCACTTCTTTTGTGGTAGGTACAGTTATTCCAGATAGGGGAATGGGTAGGTTAAGTTATTCCAGGGAGGGGAATGCTTATGGGCAAGGCATTATGCTTGATCAGAGGCGGATGAAGTGGCAAAAAAGGCTCGGCCTACACCATGACCATGCCAATCGTCAACCCAAAGTAAATATGAGCCACACAGGTTGGTTGAAATAGCGCAACATGAATGATGGAACCTGTATCCAAGCGTCCCAGGATGCATTGCAGCGAAAACGTTCAACAATGATCAGCGTGACCAATGTTTCTATCTTGGAAAATGAAATTGCATGCTGTATGGAGTGTTTTTGACATATCTTGTCTCAGGATTTGCTTGCAGTCCTACCATATCCCACAAAATGCAGAAGTGCAGTCAATGCAGCTTTTTACCTAAAATGGTAAAAATTGGTCAAAGCCTCATGCGGTTTATTACCTGCCCCTGGAATAACATCAATGGCAATTATAAGAATAATGCTGATAATAGTACAAATTTTGTATGTATGTTTTCAGCCCTACAAAACCATAACTATAGAAGTTTAAATTTATACGTAAAGCTAGATATTTGTAGAAATATCTATATTGATATATAACTATCTATTTATATAGCTAGATATATATCTATGCAGTAACATACATTAGATAGATAGATAGATAGATAGATAGATAGATAGATAGATAGATAGATAGATAGATAGACTGTATATAAGCCTGCAAGTCTTGCACTTGAAGCAGCTTTATGATGTCATTAAGGCTCGATGGTGACACGCGCACCCGGAACAAGGACCACAGGTTGTTAGCGGCCATTTTTCCATCAGTCTCCACTGGAGCTAGAAGTGAGCAGACAGATACTCCTATAGACGCTGCTGGAGCCAGATCATTTGTCTCTGTGATGGACAACGTTTGAAATTCGCCCTTAAGCGGGAGACGGCAGCCTACAACAGTCAAATTGATCGCTGCTTATCACTTCTTTTGTGGTAGGTACAGTTATTCCAGATAGGGGAATGGGTAGGTTAAATTATTCCAGGGTGGGGAATGCTTATGGGCAAGGCATTATGCTTGATCGGAGGCGGATGAAGTGGCAAAAAAGGCTCGGCCTACACCATGACCATGCCAATCGTCAACCCAAAGTGAATATGAGCCACACAGGTTGGTTGAAATAGCGCAACATGAATGATGGAACCTGTATCCAAGCGTCCCAGGATGCATTGCAGCGAAAACGTTCAACAATGTTCAGCGTGACCAATGTTTCTATCTTGGAAAATGAAATTGCATGCTGTATGGAGTGTTTTTGACATATCTTGTCTCAGGATTTGCTTGCAGTCCTACCATATCCCACAAAATGCAGAAGTGCAGTCAATGCAGCTTTTTACCTATAATGGTAAAAATTGGTCAAAGCCTCATGCGGTTTATTACCTGCCCCTGGAATAACATCAATGGCAATTATAAGAATAATGCTGATAATAGTACAAATTTTGTATGTATGTTTTCAGCCCTACAAAACCATAACTATAGAAGTTTAAATTTATACGTAAAGCTAGATATTTGTAGAAATATCTATATTGATATATAACTATCTATTTATATAGCTAGATATATATCTATGCAGTAACATACATTAGATAGATAGATAGATAGATAGATAGATAGATAGACTGTATATAAGCCTGCAAGTCTTGCACTTGAAGCAGCTTTATGATGTCATTAAGGCTCGATGGTGACACGCGCACCCGGAACAAGGACCACAGGTTGTTAGCGGCCATTTTTCCATCAGTCTCCACTGGAGCTAGAAGTGAGCAGACAGATACTCCTATAGACGCTGCTGGAGCCAGATCATTTGTCTCTGTGATGGACAACGTTTGAAATTCGCCCTTAAGCGGGAGACGGCAGCCTACAACAGTCAAATTGATTGCTGCTTATCACTTCTTTTGTGGTAGGTACAGTTATTCCAGATAGGGGAATGGGTAGGTTAAGTTATTCCAGGGAGGGGAATGCTTATGGGCAAGGCATTATGCTTGATCAGAGGCGGATGAAGTGGCAAAAAAGGCTCGGCCTACACCATGACCATGCCAATCGTCAACCCAAAGTAAATATGAGCCACACAGGTTGGTTGAAATAGCGCAACATGAATGATGGAACCTGTATCCAAGCGTCCCAGGATGCATTGCAGCGAAAACGTTCAACAATGTTCAGCGTGACCAATGTTTCTATCTTGGAAAATGAAATTGCATGCTGTATGGAGTGTTTTTGACATATCTTGTCTCAGGATTTGCTTGCAGTCCTACCATATCCCACAAAATGCAGAAGTGCAGTCAATGCAGCTTTTTACCTAAAATGGTAAAAATTGGTCAAAGCCTCATGCGGTTTATTACCTGCCCCTGGAATAACATCAATGGCAATTATAAGAATAATGCTGATAATAGTACAAATTTTGTATGTATGTTTTCAGCCCTACAAAACCATAACTATAGAAGTTTAAATTTATACGTAAAGCTAGATATTTGTAGAAATATCTATATTGATATATAACTATCTATTTATATAGCTAGATATATATCTATGCAGTAACATACATTAGATAGATAGATAGATAGATAGATAGATAGACTGTATATAAGCCTGCAAGTCTTGCACTTGAAGCAGCTTTATGATGTCATTAAGGCTCGATGGTGACACGCGCACCCGGAACAAGGACCACAGGTTGTTAGCGGCCATTTTTCCATCAGTCTCCACTGGAGCTAGAAGTGAGCAGACAGATACTCCTATAGACGCTGCTGGAGCCAGATCATTTGTCTCTGTGATGGACAACGTTTGAAATTCGCCCTTAAGCGGGAGACGGCAGCCTACAACAGTCAAATTGATCGCTGCTTATCACTTCTTTTGTGGTAGGTACAGTTATTCCAGATAGGGGAATGGGTAGGTTAAATTATTCCAGGGTGGGGAATGCTTATGGGCAAGGCATTATGCTTGATCGGAGGCGGATGAAGTGGCAAAAAAGGCTCGGCCTACACCATGACCATGCCAATCGTCAACCGAAAGTGAATATGAGCCACACAGGTTGGTTGAAATAGCGCAACATGAATGATGGAACCTGTATCCAAGCGTCCCAGGATGCATTGCAGCGAAAACGTTCAACAATGTTCAGCGTGACCAATGTTTCTATCTTGGAAAATGAAATTGCATGCTGTATGGAGTGTTTTTGACATATCTTGTCTCAGGATTTGCTTGCAGTCCTACCATATCCCACAAAATGCAGAAGTGCAGTCAATGCAGCTTTTTACCTAAAATGGTAAAAATTGGTCAAAGCCTCATGCGGTTTATTACCTGCCCCTGGAATAACATCAATGGCAATTATAAGAATAATGCTGATAATAGTACAAATTTTGTATGTATGTTTTCAGCCCTACAAAACCATAACTATAGAAGTTTAAATTTATACGTAAAGCTAGATATTTGTAGAAATATCTATATTGATATATAACTATCTATTTATATAGCTAGATATATATCTATGCAGTAACATACATTAGATAGATAGATAGATAGATAGATAGATAGATAGATAGATAGATAGATAGACTGTATATAAGCCTGCAAGTCTTGCACTTGAAGCAGCTTTATGATGTCATTAAGGCTCGATGGTGACACGCGCACCCGGAACAAGGACCACAGGTTGTTAGCGGCCATTTTTCCATCAGTCTCCACTGGAGCTAGAAGTGAGCAGACAGATACTCCTATAGACGCTGCTGGAGCCAGATCATTTGTCTCTGTGATGGACAACGTTTGAAATTCGCCCTTAAGCGGGAGACGGCAGCCTACAACAGTCAAATTGATCGCTGCTTATCACTTCTTTTGTGGTAGGTACAGTTATTCCAGATAGGGGAATGGGTAGGTTAAATTATTCCAGGGTGGGGAATGCTTATGGGCAAGGCATTATGCTTGATCGGAGGCGGATGAAGTGGCAAAAAAGGCTCGGCCTACACCATGACCATGCCAATCGTCAACCGAAAGTGAATATGAGCCACACAGGTTGGTTGAAATAGCGCAACATGAATGATGGAACCTGTATCCAAGCGTCCCAGGATGCATTGCAGCGAAAACGTTCAACAATGTTCAGCGTGACCAATGTTTCTATCTTGGAAAATGAAATTGCATGCTGTATGGAGTGTTTTTGACATATCTTGTCTCAGGATTTGCTTGCAGTCCTACCATATCCCACAAAATGCAGAAGTGCAGTCAATGCAGCTTTTTACCTAAAATGGTAAAAATTGGTCAAAGCCTCATGCGGTTTATTACCTGCCCCTGGAATAACATCAATGGCAATTATAAGAATAATGCTGATAATAGTACAAATTTTGTATGTATGTTTTCAGCCCTACAAAACCATAACTATAGAAGTTTAAATTTATACGTAAAGCTAGATATTTGTAGAAATATCTATATTGATATATAACTATCTATTTATATAGCTAGATATATATCTATGCAGTAACATACATTAGATAGATAGATAGATAGATAGATAGATAGATAGATAGATAGATAGATAGATAGATAGACTGTATATAAGCCTGCAAGTCTTGCACTTGAAGCAGCTTTATGATGTCATTAAGGCTCGATGGTGACACGCGCACCCGGAACAAGGACCACAGGTTGTTAGCGGCCATTTTTCCATCAGTCTCCACTGGAGCTAGAAGTGAGCAGACAGATACTCCTATAGACGCTGCTGGAGCCAGATCATTTGTCTCTGTGATGGACAACGTTTGAAATTCGCCCTTAAGCGGGAGACGGCAGCCTACAACAGTCAAATTGATCGCTGCTTATCACTTCTTTTGTGGTAGGTACAGTTATTCCAGATAGGGGAATGGGTAGGTTAAATTATTCCAGGGTGGGGAATGCTTATGGGCAAGGCATTATGCTTGATCGGAGGCGGATGAAGTGGCAAAAAAGGCTCGGCCTACACCATGACCATGCCAATCGTCAACCGAAAGTGAATATGAGCCACACAGGTTGGTTGAAATAGCGCAACATGAATGATGGAACCTGTATCCAAGCGTCCCAGGATGCATTGCAGCGAAAACGTTCAACAATGTTCAGCGTGACCAATGTTTCTATCTTGGAAAATGAAATTGCATGCTGTATGGAGTGTTTTTGACATATCTTGTCTCAGGATTTGCTTGCAGTCCTACCATATCCCACAAAATGCAGAAGTGCAGTCAATGCAGCTTTTTACCTAAAATGGTAAAAATTGGTCAAAGCCTCATGCGGTTTATTACCTGCCCCTGGAATAACATCAATGGCAATTATAAGAATAATGCTGATAATAGTACAAATTTTGTATGTATGTTTTCAGCCCTACAAAACCATAACTATAGAAGTTTAAATTTATACGTAAAGCTAGATATTTGTAGAAATATCTATATTGATATATAACTATCTATTTATATAGCTAGATATATATCTATGCAGTAACATACATTAGATAGATAGATAGATAGATAGATAGATAGATAGATAGATAGATAGATAGATAGACTGTATATAAGCCTGCAAGTCTTGCACTTGAAGCAGCTTTATGATGTCATTAAGGCTCGATGGTGACACGCGCACCCGGAACAAGGACCACAGGTTGTTAGCGGCCATTTTTCCATCAGTCTCCACTGGAGCTAGAAGTGAGCAGACAGATACTCCTATAGACGCTGCTGGAGCCAGATCATTTGTCTCTGTGATGGACAACGTTTGAAATTCGCCCTTAAGCGGGAGACGGCAGCCTACAACAGTCAAATTGATTGCTGCTTATCACTTCTTTTGTGGTAGGTACAGTTATTCCAGATAGGGGAATGGGTAGGTTAAGTTATTCCAGGGAGGGGAATGCTTATGGGCAAGGCATTATGCTTGATCAGAGGCGGATGAAGTGGCAAAAAAGGCTCGGCCTACACCATGACCATGCCAATCGTCAACCCAAAGTAAATATGAGCCACACAGGTTGGTTGAAATAGCGCAACATGAATGATGGAACCTGTATCCAAGCGTCCCAGGATGCATTGCAGCGAAAACGTTCAACAATGTTCAGCGTGACCAATGTTTCTATCTTGGAAAATGAAATTGCATGCTGTATGGAGTGTTTTTGACATATCTTGCCTCAGGATTTGCTTGCAGTCCTACCATATCCCACAAAATGCAGAAGTGCAGTCAATGCAGCTTTTTACCTAAAATGGTAAAAATTGGTCAAAGCCTCATGCGGTTTATTACCTGCCCCTGGAATAACATCAATGGCAATTATAAGAATAATGCTGATAATAGTACAAATTTTGTATGTATGTTTTCAGCCCTACAAAACCATAACTATAGAAGTTTAAATTTATACGTAAAGCTAGATATTTGTAGAAATATCTATATTGATATATAACTATCTATTTATATAGCTAGATATATATCTATGCAGTAACATACATTAGATAGATAGATAGATAGATAGATAGATAGATAGATAGATAGATAGATAGATAGATAGATAGATAGATAGATAGATAGATAGATAGACTGTATATAAGCCTGCAAGTCTTGCACTTGAAGCAGCTTTATGATGTCATTAAGGCTCGATGGTGACACGCGCACCCGGAACAAGGACCACAGGTTGTTAGCGGCCATTTTTCCATCAGTCTCCACTGGAGCTAGAAGTGAGCAGACAGATACTCCTATAGACGCTGCTGGAGCCAGATCATTTGTCTCTGTGATGGACAACGTTTGAAATTCGCCCTTAAGCGGGAGACGGCAGCCTACAACAGTCAAATTGATTGCTGCTTATCACTTCTTTTGTGGTAGGTACAGTTATTCCAGATAGGGGAATGGGTAGGTTAAGTTATTCCAGGGAGGGGAATGCTTATGGGCAAGGCATTATGCTTGATCAGAGGCGGATGAAGTGGCAAAAAAGGCTCGGCCTACACCATGACCATGCCAATCGTCAACCCAAAGTTAATATGAGCCACACAGGTTGGTTGAAATAGCGCAACATGAATGATGGAACCTGGATCCAAGCGTCCCAGGATGCATTGCAGCGAAAACGTTCAACAATGTTCAGCGTGACCAATGTTTCTATCTTGGAAAATGAAATTGCATGCTGTATGGAGTGTTTTTGACATATCTTGTCTCAGGATTTGCTTGCAGTCCTACCATATCCCACAAAATGCAGAAGTGCAGTCAATGCAGCTTTTTACCTAAAATGGTAAAAATTGGTCAAAGCCTCATGCGGTTTATTACCTGCCCCTGGAATAACATCAAAGGCAATTATAAGAATAATGCTGATAATAGTACAAATTTTGTATGTATGTTTTCAGCCCTACAAAACCATAACTATAGAAGTTTAAATTTATATGTAAAGCTAGATATTTGTAGAAATATCTATATTGATATATAACTATCTATTTATATAGCTAGATATATATCTATGCAGTAACATACATTAGATAGATAGATAGATAGATAGATAGATAGATAGATAGACTGTATATAAGCCTGCAAGTCTTGCACTTGAAGCAGCTTTATGATGTCATTAAGGCTCGATGGTGACGCGCGCACCCGGAACAAGGACCACAGGTTGTTAGCGGCCATTTTTCCATCAGTCTCCACTGGAGCTAGAAGTGAGCAGACAGATACTCCTATAGACGCTGCTGGAGCCAGATCATTTGTCTCTGTGATGGACAACGTTTGAAATTCGCCCTTAAGCGGGAGACGGCAGCCTACAACAGTCAAATTGATCGCTGCTTATCACTTCTTTTGTGGTAGGTACAGTTATTCCAGATAGGGGAATGGGTAGGTTAAGTTATTCCAGGGAGGGGAATGCTTATGGGCAAGGCATTATGCTTGATCGGAGGCGGATGAAGTGGCAAAAAAGGCTCGGCCTACACCATGACCATGCCAATCGTCAACCCAAAGTGAATATGAGCCACACAGGTTGGTTGAAATAGCGCAACATGAATGATGGAACCTGGATCCAAGCGTCCCAGGATGCATTGCAGCGAAAACGTTCAACAATGTTCAGCGTGACCAATGTTTCTATCTTGGAAAATGGAATTGCATGCTGTATGGAGTGTTTTTGACATATCTTGTCTCAGGATTTGCTTGCAGTCCTACCATATCCCACAAAATGCAGAAGTACAGTCAATGCAGCTTTTTACCTAAAATGGTAAAAATTGGTCAAAGACTCATGCGGTTTATTACCTGCCCCTGGAATAACATCAATGGCAATTATAAGAATAATGCTGATAATAATACAAATTTTGTATGTATGTTTTCAGCCCTACAAAACCATAACTATAGAAGTTTAAATTTATACGTAAAGCTAGATATTTGTAGAAATATCTATATTGATATATAGCTATCTATTTATATAGCTAGATATATATCTATGCAGTAACATACATTAGATAATAGATAGATAGATAGATAGACTGTATATAAGCCTGCAAGTCTTGCACTTGAAGCAGCTTTATGATGTCATTAAGGCTCGATGGTGACACGCGCACCCGGAACAAGGACCACAGGTTGTTAGCGGCCATTTTTCCATCAGTCTCCACTGGAGCTAGAAGTGAGCAGACAGATACTCCTATAGACGCTGCTGGAGCCAGATCATTTGTCTCTGTGATGGACAACGTTTGAAATTCGCCCTTAAGCGGGAGACGGCAGCCTACAACAGTCAAATTGATTGCTGCTTATCACTTCTTTTGTGGTAGGTACAGTTATTCCAGATAGGGGAATGGGTAGGTTAAGTTATTCCAGGGAGGGGAATGCTTATGGGCAAGGCATTATGCTTGATCAGAGGCGGATGAAGTGGCAAAAAAGGCTCGGCCTACACCATGACTATGCCAATCGTCAACCCAAAGTTAATATGAGCCACACAGGTTGGTTGAAATAGCGCAACATGAATGATGGAACCTGGATCCAAGCGTCCCAGGATGCATTGCAGCGAAAACGTTCAACAATGTTCAGCGTGACCAATGTTTCTATCTTGGAAAATGAAATTGCATGCTGTATGGAGTGTTTTTGACATATCTTGTCTCAGGATTTGCTTGCAGTCCTACCATATCCCACAAAATGCAGAAGTGCAGTCAATGCAGCTTTTTACCTAAAATGGTAAAAATTGGTCAAAGCCTCATGCGGTTTATTACCTGCCCCTGGAATAACATCAATGGCAATTATAAGAATAATGCTGATAATAGTACAAATTTTGTATGTATGTTTTCAGCCCTACAAAACCATAACTATAGAAGTTTAAATTTATACGTAAAGCTAGATATTTGTAGAAATATCTATATTGATATATAACTATCTATTTATATAGCTAGATATATATCTATGCAGTAACATACATTAGATAGATAGATAGATAGATAGATAGACTGTATATAAGCCTGCAAGTCTTGCACTTGAAGCAGCTTTATGATGTCATTAAGGCTCGATGGTGACACGCGCACCCGGAACAAGGACCACAGGTTGTTAGCGGCCATTTTTCCATCAGTCTCCACTGGAGCTAGAAGTGAGCAGACAGATACTCCTATAGACGCTGCTGGAGCCAGATCATTTGTCTCTGTGATGGACAACGTTTGAAATTCGCCCTTAAGCGGGAGACGGCAGCCTACAACAGTCAAATTGATTGCTGCTTATCACTTCTTTTGTGGTAGGTACAGTTATTCCAGATAGGGGAATGGGTAGGTTAAGTTATTCCAGGGAGGGGAATGCTTATGGGCAAGGCATTATGCTTGATCAGAGGCGGATGAAGTGGCAAAAAAGGCTCGGCCTACACCATGACCATGCCAATCGTCAACCCAAAGTAAATATGAGCCACACAGGTTGGTTGAAATAGCGCAACATGAATGATGGAACCTGTATCCAAGCGTCCCAGGATGCATTGCAGCGAAAACGTTCAACAATGTTCAGCGTGACCAATGTTTCTATCTTGGAAAATGAAATTGCATGCTGTATGGAGTGTTTTTGACATATCTTGCCTCAGGATTTGCTTGCAGTCCTACCATATCCCACAAAATGCAGAAGTGCAGTCAATGCAGCTTTTTACCTAAAATGGTAAAAATTGGTCAAAGCCTCATGCGGTTTATTACCTGCCCCTGGAATAACATCAATGGCAATTATAAGAATAATGCTGATAATAGTACAAATTTTGTATGTATGTTTTCAGCCCTACAAAACCATAACTATAGAAGTTTAAATTTATACGTAAAGCTAGATATTTGTAGAAATATCTATATTGATATATAACTATCTATTTATATAGCTAGATATATATCTATGCAGTAACATACATTAGATAGATAGATAGATAGATAGATAGATAGATAGATAGATAGATAGATAGACTGTATATAAGCCTGCAAGTCTTGCACTTGAAGCAGCTTTATGATGTCATTAAGGCTCGATGGTGACACGCGCACCCGGAACAAGGACCACAGGTTGTTAGCGGCCATTTTTCCATCAGTCTCCACTGGAGCTAGAAGTGAGCAGACAGATACTCCTATAGACGCTGCTGGAGCCAGATCATTTGTCTCTGTGATGGACAACGTTTGAAATTCGCCCTTAAGCGGGAGACGGCAGCCTACAACAGTCAAATTGATTGCTGCTTATCACTTCTTTTGTGGTAGGTACAGTTATTCCAGATAGGGGAATGGGTAGGTTAAGTTATTCCAGGGAGGGGAATGCTTATGGGCAAGGCATTATGCTTGATCAGAGGCGGATGAAGTGGCAAAAAAGGCTCGGCCTACACCATGACCATGCCAATCGTCAACCCAAAGTAAATATGAGCCACACAGGTTGGTTGAAATAGCGCAACATGAATGATGGAACCTGTATCCAAGCGTCCCAGGATGCATTGCAGCGAAAACGTTCAACAATGTTCAGCGTGACCAATGTTTCTATCTTGGAAAATGAAATTGCATGCTGTATGGAGTGTTTTTGACATATCTTGTCTCAGGATTTGCTTGCAGTCCTACCATATCCCACAAAATGCAGAAGTGCAGTCAATGCAGCTTTTTACCTAAAATGGTAAAAATTGGTCAAAGCCTCATGCGGTTTATTACCTGCCCCTGGAATAACATCAATGGCAATTATAAGAATAATGCTGATAATAGTACAAATTTTGTATGTATGTTTTCAGCCCTACAAAACCATAACTATAGAAGTTTAAATTTATACGTAAAGCTAGATATTTGTAGAAATATCTATATTGATATATAACTATCTATTTATATAGCTAGATATATATCTATGCAGTAACATACATTAGATAGATAGATAGATAGATAGATAGATAGATAGATAGATAGATAGATAGATAGATAGACTGTATATAAGCCTGCAAGTCTTGCACTTGAAGCAGCTTTATGATGTCATTAAGGCTCGATGGTGACACGCGCACCCGGAACAAGGACCACAGGTTGTTAGCGGCCATTTTTCCATCAGTCTCCACTGGAGCTAGAAGTGAGCAGACAGATACTCCTATAGACGCTGCTGGAGCCAGATCATTTGTCTCTGTGATGGACAACGTTTGAAATTCGCCCTTAAGCGGGAGACGGCAGCCTACAACAGTCAAATTGATCGCTGCTTATCACTTCTTTTGTGGTAGGTACAGTTATTCCAGATAGGGGAATGGGTAGGTTAAATTATTCCAGGGTGGGGAATGCTTATGGGCAAGGCATTATGCTTGATCGGAGGCGGATGAAGTGGCAAAAAAGGCTCGGCCTACACCATGACCATGCCAATCGTCAACCCAAAGTGAATATGAGCCACACAGGTTGGTTGAAATAGCGCAACATGAATGATGGAACCTGTATCCAAGCGTCCCAGGATGCATTGCAGCGAAAACGTTCAACAATGTTCAGCGTGACCAATGTTTCTATCTTGGAAAATGAAATTGCATGCTGTATGGAGTGTTTTTGACATATCTTGTCTCAGGATTTGCTTGCAGTCCTACCATATCCCACAAAATGCAGAAGTGCAGTCAATGCAGCTTTTTACCTAAAATGGTAAAAATTGGTCAAAGCCTCATGCGGTTTATTACCTGCCCCTGGAATAACATCAATGGCAATTATAAGAATAATGCTGATAATAGTACAAATTTTGTATGTATGTTTTCAGCCCTACAAAACCATAACTATAGAAGTTTAAATTTATACGTAAAGCTAGATATTTGTAGAAATATCTATATTGATATATAACTATCTATTTATATAGCTAGATATATATCTATGCAGTAACATACATTAGATAGATAGATAGATAGATAGATAGATAGATAGATAGATAGACTGTATATAAGCCTGCAAGTCTTGCACTTGAAGCAGCTTTATGATGTCATTAAGGCTCGATGGTGACACGCGCACCCGGAACAAGGACCACAGGTTGTTAGCGGCCATTTTTCCATCAGTCTCCACTGGAGCTAGAAGTGAGCAGACAGATACTCCTATAGACGCTGCTGGAGCCAGATCATTTGTCTCTGTGATGGACAACGTTTGAAATTCGCCCTTAAGCGGGAGACGGCAGCCTACAACAGTCAAATTGATTGCTGCTTATCACTTCTTTTGTGGTAGGTACAGTTATTCCAGATAGGGGAATGGGTAGGTTAAGTTATTCCAGGGAGGGGAATGCTTATGGGCAAGGCATTATGCTTGATCAGAGGCGGATGAAGTGGCAAAAAAGGCTCGGCCTACACCATGACCATGCCAATCGTCAACCCAAAGTAAATATGAGCCACACAGGTTGGTTGAAATAGCGCAACATGAATGATGGAACCTGTATCCAAGCGTCCCAGGATGCATTGCAGCGAAAACGTTCAACAATGTTCAGCGTGACCAATGTTTCTATCTTGGAAAATGAAATTGCATGCTGTATGGAGTGTTTTTGACATATCTTGTCTCAGGATTTGCTTGCAGTCCTACCATATCCCACAAAATGCAGAAGTGCAGTCAATGCAGCTTTTTACCTAAAATGGTAAAAATTGGTCAAAGCCTCATGCGGTTTATTACCTGCCCCTGGAATAACATCAATGGCAATTATAAGAATAATGCTGATAATAGTACAAATTTTGTATGTATGTTTTCAGCCCTACAAAACCATAACTATAGAAGTTTAAATTTATACGTAAAGCTAGATATTTGTAGAAATATCTATATTGATATATAACTATCTATTTATATAGCTAGATATATATCTATGCAGTAACATACATTAGATAGATAGATAGATAGATAGATAGATAGATAGATAGACTGTATATAAGCCTGCAAGTCTTGCACTTGAAGCAGCTTTATGATGTCATTAAGGCTCGATGGTGACACGCGCACCCGGAACAAGGACCACAGGTTGTTAGCGGCCATTTTTCCATCAGTCTCCACTGGAGCTAGAAGTGAGCAGACAGATACTCCTATAGACGCTGCTGGAGCCAGATCATTTGTCTCTGTGATGGACAACGTTTGAAATTCGCCCTTAAGCGGGAGACGGCAGCCTACAACAGTCAAATTGATCGCTGCTTATCACTTCTTTTGTGGTAGGTACAGTTATTCCAGATAGGGGAATGGGTAGGTTAAATTATTCCAGGGTGGGGAATGCTTATGGGCAAGGCATTATGCTTGATCGGAGGCGGATGAAGTGGCAAAAAAGGCTCGGCCTACACCATGACCATGCCAATCGTCAACCGAAAGTGAATATGAGCCACACAGGTTGGTTGAAATAGCGCAACATGAATGATGGAACCTGTATCCAAGCGTCCCAGGATGCATTGCAGCGAAAACGTTCAACAATGTTCAGCGTGACCAATGTTTCTATCTTGGAAAATGAAATTGCATGCTGTATGGAGTGTTTTTGACATATCTTGTCTCAGGATTTGCTTGCAGTCCTACCATATCCCACAAAATGCAGAAGTGCAGTCAATGCAGCTTTTTACCTAAAATGGTAAAAATTGGTCAAAGCCTCATGCGGTTTATTACCTGCCCCTGGAATAACATCAATGGCAATTATAAGAATAATGCTGATAATAGTACAAATTTTGTATGTATGTTTTCAGCCCTACAAAACCATAACTATAGAAGTTTAAATTTATACGTAAAGCTAGATATTTGTAGAAATATCTATATTGATATATAACTATCTATTTATATAGCTAGATATATATCTATGCAGTAACATACATTAGATAGATAGATAGATAGATAGATAGATAGATAGATAGATAGATAGACTGTATATAAGCCTGCAAGTCTTGCACTTGAAGCAGCTTTATGATGTCATTAAGGCTCGATGGTGACACGCGCACCCGGAACAAGGACCACAGGTTGTTAGCGGCCATTTTTCCATCAGTCTCCACTGGAGCTAGAAGTGAGCAGACAGATACTCCTATAGACGCTGCTGGAGCCAGATCATTTGTCTCTGTGATGGACAACGTTTGAAATTCGCCCTTAAGCGGGAGACGGCAGCCTACAACAGTCAAATTGATCGCTGCTTATCACTTCTTTTGTGGTAGGTACAGTTATTCCAGATAGGGGAATGGGTAGGTTAAATTATTCCAGGGTGGGGAATGCTTATGGGCAAGGCATTATGCTTGATCGGAGGCGGATGAAGTGGCAAAAAAGGCTCGGCCTACACCATGACCATGCCAATCGTCAACCGAAAGTGAATATGAGCCACACAGGTTGGTTGAAATAGCGCAACATGAATGATGGAACCTGTATCCAAGCGTCCCAGGATGCATTGCAGCGAAAACGTTCAACAATGTTCAGCGTGACCAATGTTTCTATCTTGGAAAATGAAATTGCATGCTGTATGGAGTGTTTTTGACATATCTTGTCTCAGGATTTGCTTGCAGTCCTACCATATCCCACAAAATGCAGAAGTGCAGTCAATGCAGCTTTTTACCTAAAATGGTAAAAATTGGTCAAAGCCTCATGCGGTTTATTACCTGCCCCTGGAATAACATCAATGGCAATTATAAGAATAATGCTGATAATAGTACAAATTTTGTATGTATGTTTTCAGCCCTACAAAACCATAACTATAGAAGTTTAAATTTATACGTAAAGCTAGATATTTGTAGAAATATCTATATTGATATATAACTATCTATTTATATAGCTAGATATATATCTATGCAGTAACATACATTAGATAGATAGATAGATAGATAGATAGATAGATAGATAGATAGATAGATAGATAGACTGTATATAAGCCTGCAAGTCTTGCACTTGAAGCAGCTTTATGATGTCATTAAGGCTCGATGGTGACACGCGCACCCGGAACAAGGACCACAGGTTGTTAGCGGCCATTTTTCCATCAGTCTCCACTGGAGCTAGAAGTGAGCAGACAGATACTCCTATAGACGCTGCTGGAGCCAGATCATTTGTCTCTGTGATGGACAACGTTTGAAATTCGCCCTTAAGCGGGAGACGGCAGCCTACAACAGTCAAATTGATCGCTGCTTATCACTTCTTTTGTGGTAGGTACAGTTATTCCAGATAGGGGAATGGGTAGGTTAAATTATTCCAGGGTGGGGAATGCTTATGGGCAAGGCATTATGCTTGATCGGAGGCGGATGAAGTGGCAAAAAAGGCTCGGCCTACACCATGACCATGCCAATCGTCAACCGAAAGTGAATATGAGCCACACAGGTTGGTTGAAATAGCGCAACATGAATGATGGAACCTGTATCCAAGCGTCCCAGGATGCATTGCAGCGAAAACGTTCAACAATGTTCAGCGTGACCAATGTTTCTATCTTGGAAAATGAAATTGCATGCTGTATGGAGTGTTTTTGACATATCTTGTCTCAGGATTTGCTTGCAGTCCTACCATATCCCACAAAATGCAGAAGTGCAGTCAATGCAGCTTTTTACCTAAAATGGTAAAAATTGGTCAAAGCCTCATGCGGTTTATTACCTGCCCCTGGAATAACATCAATGGCAATTATAAGAATAATGCTGATAATAGTACAAATTTTGTATGTATGTTTTCAGCCCTACAAAACCATAACTATAGAAGTTTAAATTTATACGTAAAGCTAGATATTTGTAGAAATATCTATATTGATATATAACTATCTATTTATATAGCTAGATATATATCTATGCAGTAACATACATTAGATAGATAGATAGATAGATAGATAGATAGATAGATAGATAGATAGATAGATAGATAGATAGATAGACTGTATATAAGCCTGCAAGTCTTGCACTTGAAGCAGCTTTATGATGTCATTAAGGCTCGATGGTGACACGCGCACCCGGAACAAGGACCACAGGTTGTTAGCGGCCATTTTTCCATCAGTCTCCACTGGAGCTAGAAGTGAGCAGACAGATACTCCTATAGACGCTGCTGGAGCCAGATCATTTGTCTCTGTGATGGACAACGTTTGAAATTCGCCCTTAAGCGGGAGACGGCAGCCTACAACAGTCAAATTGATTGCTGCTTATCACTTCTTTTGTGGTAGGTACAGTTATTCCAGATAGGGGAATGGGTAGGTTAAGTTATTCCAGGGAGGGGAATGCTTATGGGCAAGGCATTATGCTTGATCAGAGGCGGATGAAGTGGCAAAAAAGGCTCGGCCTACACCATGACCATGCCAATCGTCAACCCAAAGTAAATATGAGCCACACAGGTTGGTTGAAATAGCGCAACATGAATGATGGAACCTGTATCCAAGCGTCCCAGGATGCATTGCAGCGAAAACGTTCAACAATGTTCAGCGTGACCAATGTTTCTATCTTGGAAAATGAAATTGCATGCTGTATGGAGTGTTTTTGACATATCTTGCCTCAGGATTTGCTTGCAGTCCTACCATATCCCACAAAATGCAGAAGTGCAGTCAATGCAGCTTTTTACCTAAAATGGTAAAAATTGGTCAAAGCCTCATGCGGTTTATTACCTGCCCCTGGAATAACATCAATGGCAATTATAAGAATAATGCTGATAATAGTACAAATTTTGTATGTATGTTTTCAGCCCTACAAAACCATAACTATAGAAGTTTAAATTTATACGTAAAGCTAGATATTTGTAGAAATATCTATATTGATATATAACTATCTATTTATATAGCTAGATATATATCTATGCAGTAACATACATTAGATAGATAGATAGATAGATAGATAGATAGACTGTATATAAGCCTGCAAGTCTTGCACTTGAAGCAGCTTTATGATGTCATTAAGGCTCGATGGTGACACGCGCACCCGGAACAAGGACCACAGGTTGTTAGCGGCCATTTTTCCATCAGTCTCCACTGGAGCTAGAAGTGAGCAGACAGATACTCCTATAGACGCTGCTGGAGCCAGATCATTTGTCTCTGTGATGGACAACGTTTGAAATTCGCCCTTAAGCGGGAGACGGCAGCCTACAACAGTCAAATTGATTGCTGCTTATCACTTCTTTTGTGGTAGGTACAGTTATTCCAGATAGGGGAATGGGTAGGTTAAGTTATTCCAGGGAGGGGAATGCTTATGGGCAAGGCATTATGCTTGATCAGAGGCGGATGAAGTGGCAAAAAAGGCTCGGCCTACACCATGACCATGCCAATCGTCAACCCAAAGTTAATATGAGCCACACAGGTTGGTTGAAATAGCGCAACATGAATGATGGAACCTGGATCCAAGCGTCCCAGGATGCATTGCAGCGAAAACGTTCAACAATGTTCAGCGTGACCAATGTTTCTATCTTGGAAAATGAAATTGCATGCTGTATGGAGTGTTTTTGACATATCTTGTCTCAGGATTTGCTTGCAGTCCTACCATATCCCACAAAATGCAGAAGTGCAGTCAATGCAGCTTTTTACCTAAAATGGTAAAAATTGGTCAAAGCCTCATGCGGTTTATTACCTGCCCCTGGAATAACATCAAAGGCAATTATAAGAATAATGCTGATAATAGTACAAATTTTGTATGTATGTTTTCAGCCCTACAAAACCATAACTATAGAAGTTTAAATTTATATGTAAAGCTAGATATTTGTAGAAATATCTATATTGATATATAACTATCTATTTATATAGCTAGATATATATCTATGCAGTAACATACATTAGATAGATAGATAGATAGATAGATAGATAGATAGATAGACTGTATATAAGCCTGCAAGTCTTGCACTTGAAGCAGCTTTATGATGTCATTAAGGCTCGATGGTGACGCGCGCACCCGGAACAAGGACCACAGGTTGTTAGCGGCCATTTTTCCATCAGTCTCCACTGGAGCTAGAAGTGAGCAGACAGATACTCCTATAGACGCTGCTGGAGCCAGATCATTTGTCTCTGTGATGGACAACGTTTGAAATTCGCCCTTAAGCGGGAGACGGCAGCCTACAACAGTCAAATTGATCGCTGCTTATCACTTCTTTTGTGGTAGGTACAGTTATTCCAGATAGGGGAATGGGTAGGTTAAGTTATTCCAGGGAGGGGAATGCTTATGGGCAAGGCATTATGCTTGATCGGAGGCGGATGAAGTGGCAAAAAAGGCTCGGCCTACACCATGACCATGCCAATCGTCAACCCAAAGTGAATATGAGCCACACAGGTTGGTTGAAATAGCGCAACATGAATGATGGAACCTGGATCCAAGCGTCCCAGGATGCATTGCAGCGAAAACGTTCAACAATGTTCAGCGTGACCAATGTTTCTATCTTGGAAAATGGAATTGCATGCTGTATGGAGTGTTTTTGACATATCTTGTCTCAGGATTTGCTTGCAGTCCTACCATATCCCACAAAATGCAGAAGTACAGTCAATGCAGCTTTTTACCTAAAATGGTAAAAATTGGTCAAAGACTCATGCGGTTTATTACCTGCCCCTGGAATAACATCAATGGCAATTATAAGAATAATGCTGATAATAATACAAATTTTGTATGTATGTTTTCAGCCCTACAAAACCATAACTATAGAAGTTTAAATTTATACGTAAAGCTAGATATTTGTAGAAATATCTATATTGATATATAGCTATCTATTTATATAGCTAGATATATATCTATGCAGTAACATACATTAGATAATAGATAGATAGATAGATAGACTGTATATAAGCCTGCAAGTCTTGCACTTGAAGCAGCTTTATGATGTCATTAAGGCTCGATGGTGACACGCGCACCCGGAACAAGGACCACAGGTTGTTAGCGGCCATTTTTCCATCAGTCTCCACTGGAGCTAGAAGTGAGCAGACAGATACTCCTATAGACGCTGCTGGAGCCAGATCATTTGTCTCTGTGATGGACAACGTTTGAAATTCGCCCTTAAGCGGGAGACGGCAGCCTACAACAGTCAAATTGATTGCTGCTTATCACTTCTTTTGTGGTAGGTACAGTTATTCCAGATAGGGGAATGGGTAGGTTAAGTTATTCCAGGGAGGGGAATGCTTATGGGCAAGGCATTATGCTTGATCAGAGGCGGATGAAGTGGCAAAAAAGGCTCGGCCTACACCATGACTATGCCAATCGTCAACCCAAAGTTAATATGAGCCACACAGGTTGGTTGAAATAGCGCAACATGAATGATGGAACCTGGATCCAAGCGTCCCAGGATGCATTGCAGCGAAAACGTTCAACAATGTTCAGCGTGACCAATGTTTCTATCTTGGAAAATGAAATTGCATGCTGTATGGAGTGTTTTTGACATATCTTGTCTCAGGATTTGCTTGCAGTCCTACCATATCCCACAAAATGCAGAAGTGCAGTCAATGCAGCTTTTTACCTAAAATGGTAAAAATTGGTCAAAGCCTCATGCGGTTTATTACCTGCCCCTGGAATAACATCAATGGCAATTATAAGAATAATGCTGATAATAGTACAAATTTTGTATGTATGTTTTCAGCCCTACAAAACCATAACTATAGAAGTTTAAATTTATACGTAAAGCTAGATATTTGTAGAAATATCTATATTGATATATAACTATCTATTTATATAGCTAGATATATATCTATGCAGTAACATACATTAGATAGATAGATAGATAGATAGATAGATAGATAGATAGATAGATAGATAGATAGATAGACTGTATATAAGCCTGCAAGTCTTGCACTTGAAGCAGCTTTATGATGTCATTAAGGCTCGATGGTGACACGCGCACCCGGAACAAGGACCACAGGTTGTTAGCGGCCATTTTTCCATCAGTCTCCACTGGAGCTAGAAGTGAGCAGACAGATACTCCTATAGACGCTGCTGGAGCCAGATCATTTGTCTCTGTGATGGACAACGTTTGAAATTCGCCCTTAAGCGGGAGACGGCAGCCTACAACAGTCAAATTGATCGCTGCTTATCACTTCTTTTGTGGTAGGTACAGTTATTCCAGATAGGGGAATGGGTAGGTTAAATTATTCCAGGGTGGGGAATGCTTATGGGCAAGGCATTATGCTTGATCGGAGGCGGATGAAGTGGCAAAAAAGGCTCGGCCTACACCATGACCATGCCAATCGTCAACCCAAAGTAAATATGAGCCACACAGGTTGGTTGAAATAGCGCAACATGAATGATGGAACCTGTATCCAAGCGTCCCAGGATGCATTGCAGCGAAAACGTTCAACAATGTTCAGCGTGACCAATGTTTCTATCTTGGAAAATGAAATTGCATGCTGTATGGAGTGTTTTTGACATATCTTGTCTCAGGATTTGCTTGCAGTCCTACCATATCCCACAAAATGCAGAAGTGCAGTCAATGCAGCTTTTTACCTAAAATGGTAAAAATTGGTCAAAGCCTCATGCGGTTTATTACCTGCCCCTGGAATAACATCAAAGGCAATTATAAGAATAATGCTGATAATAGTACAAATTTTGTATGTATGTTTTCAGCCCTACAAAACCATAACTATAGAAGTTTAAATTTATATGTAAAGCTAGATATTTGTAGAAATATCTATATTGATATATAACTATCTATTTATATAGCTAGATATATATCTATGCAGTAACATACATTAGATAATAGATAGATAGATAGATAGACTGTATATAAGCCTGCAAGTCTTGCACTTGAAGCAGCTTTATGATGTCATTAAGGCTCGATGGTGACACGCGCACCCGGAACAAGGACCACAGGTTGTTAGCGGCCATTTTTCCATCAGTCTCCACTGGAGCTAGAAGTGAGCAGACAGATACTCCTATAGACGCTGCTGGAGCCAGATCATTTGTCTCTGTGATGGACAACGTTTGAAATTCGCCCTTAAGCGGGAGACGGCAGCCTACAACAGTCAAATTGATCGCTGCTTATCACTTCTTTTGTGGTAGGTACAGTTATTCCAGATAGGGGAATGGGTAGGTTAAATTATTCCAGGGTGGGGAATGCTTATGGGCAAGGCATTATGCTTGATCGGAGGCGGATGAAGTGGCAAAAAAGGCTCGGCCTACACCATGACCATGCCAATCGTCAACCCAAAGTGAATATGAGCCACACAGGTTGGTTGAAATAGCGCAACATGAATGATGGAACCTGTATCCAAGCGTCCCAGGATGCATTGCAGCGAAAACGTTCAACAATGTTCAGCGTGACCAATGTTTCTATCTTGGAAAATGAAATTGCATGCTGTATGGAGTGTTTTTGACATATCTTGTCTCAGGATTTGCTTGCAGTCCTACCATATCCCACAAAATGCAGAAGTGCAGTCAATGCAGCTTTTTACCTAAAATGGTAAAAATTGGTCAAAGCCTCATGCGGTTTATTACCTGCCCCTGGAATAACATCAATGGCAATTATAAGAATAATGCTGATAATAGTACAAATTTTGTATGTATGTTTTCAGCCCTACAAAACCATAACTATAGAAGTTTAAATTTATACGTAAAGCTAGATATTTGTAGAAATATCTATATTGATATATAACTATCTATTTATATAGCTAGATATATATCTATGCAGTAACATACATTAGATAGATAGATAGATAGATAGATAGATAGATAGATAGATAGACTGTATATAAGCCTGCAAGTCTTGCACTTGAAGCAGCTTTATGATGTCATTAAGGCTCGATGGTGACACGCGCACCCGGAACAAGGACCACAGGTTGTTAGCGGCCATTTTTCCATCAGTCTCCACTGGAGCTAGAAGTGAGCAGACAGATACTCCTATAGACGCTGCTGGAGCCAGATCATTTGTCTCTGTGATGGACAACGTTTGAAATTCGCCCTTAAGCGGGAGACGGCAGCCTACAACAGTCAAATTGATTGCTGCTTATCACTTCTTTTGTGGTAGGTACAGTTATTCCAGATAGGGGAATGGGTAGGTTAAGTTATTCCAGGGAGGGGAATGCTTATGGGCAAGGCATTATGCTTGATCAGAGGCGGATGAAGTGGCAAAAAAGGCTCGGCCTACACCATGACCATGCCAATCGTCAACCCAAAGTAAATATGAGCCACACAGGTTGGTTGAAATAGCGCAACATGAATGATGGAACCTGTATCCAAGCGTCCCAGGATGCATTGCAGCGAAAACGTTCAACAATGTTCAGCGTGACCAATGTTTCTATCTTGGAAAATGAAATTGCATGCTGTATGGAGTGTTTTTGACATATCTTGTCTCAGGATTTGCTTGCAGTCCTACCATATCCCACAAAATGCAGAAGTGCAGTCAATGCAGCTTTTTACCTAAAATGGTAAAAATTGGTCAAAGCCTCATGCGGTTTATTACCTGCCCCTGGAATAACATCAATGGCAATTATAAGAATAATGCTGATAATAGTACAAATTTTGTATGTATGTTTTCAGCCCTACAAAACCATAACTATAGAAGTTTAAATTTATACGTAAAGCTAGATATTTGTAGAAATATCTATATTGATATATAACTATCTATTTATATAGCTAGATATATATCTATGCAGTAACATACATTAGATAGATAGATAGATAGATAGATAGATAGATAGACTGTATATAAGCCTGCAAGTCTTGCACTTGAAGCAGCTTTATGATGTCATTAAGGCTCGATGGTGACACGCGCACCCGGAACAAGGACCACAGGTTGTTAGCGGCCATTTTTCCATCAGTCTCCACTGGAGCTAGAAGTGAGCAGACAGATACTCCTATAGACGCTGCTGGAGCCAGATCATTTGTCTCTGTGATGGACAACGTTTGAAATTCGCCCTTAAGCGGGAGACGGCAGCCTACAACAGTCAAATTGATCGCTGCTTATCACTTCTTTTGTGGTAGGTACAGTTATTCCAGATAGGGGAATGGGTAGGTTAAATTATTCCAGGGTGGGGAATGCTTATGGGCAAGGCATTATGCTTGATCGGAGGCGGATGAAGTGGCAAAAAAGGCTCGGCCTACACCATGACCATGCCAATCGTCAACCGAAAGTGAATATGAGCCACACAGGTTGGTTGAAATAGCGCAACATGAATGATGGAACCTGTATCCAAGCGTCCCAGGATGCATTGCAGCGAAAACGTTCAACAATGTTCAGCGTGACCAATGTTTCTATCTTGGAAAATGAAATTGCATGCTGTATGGAGTGTTTTTGACATATCTTGTCTCAGGATTTGCTTGCAGTCCTACCATATCCCACAAAATGCAGAAGTGCAGTCAATGCAGCTTTTTACCTAAAATGGTAAAAATTGGTCAAAGCCTCATGCGGTTTATTACCTGCCCCTGGAATAACATCAATGGCAATTATAAGAATAATGCTGATAATAGTACAAATTTTGTATGTATGTTTTCAGCCCTACAAAACCATAACTATAGAAGTTTAAATTTATACGTAAAGCTAGATATTTGTAGAAATATCTATATTGATATATAACTATCTATTTATATAGCTAGATATATATCTATGCAGTAACATACATTAGATAGATAGATAGATAGATAGATAGATAGATAGATAGATAGATAGACTGTATATAAGCCTGCAAGTCTTGCACTTGAAGCAGCTTTATGATGTCATTAAGGCTCGATGGTGACACGCGCACCCGGAACAAGGACCACAGGTTGTTAGCGGCCATTTTTCCATCAGTCTCCACTGGAGCTAGAAGTGAGCAGACAGATACTCCTATAGACGCTGCTGGAGCCAGATCATTTGTCTCTGTGATGGACAACGTTTGAAATTCGCCCTTAAGCGGGAGACGGCAGCCTACAACAGTCAAATTGATCGCTGCTTATCACTTCTTTTGTGGTAGGTACAGTTATTCCAGATAGGGGAATGGGTAGGTTAAATTATTCCAGGGTGGGGAATGCTTATGGGCAAGGCATTATGCTTGATCGGAGGCGGATGAAGTGGCAAAAAAGGCTCGGCCTACACCATGACCATGCCAATCGTCAACCCAAAGTAAATATGAGCCACACAGGTTGGTTGAAATAGCGCAACATGAATGATGGAACCTGTATCCAAGCGTCCCAGGATGCATTGCAGCGAAAACGTTCAACAATGTTCAGCGTGACCAATGTTTCTATCTTGGAAAATGAAATTGCATGCTGTATGGAGTGTTTTTGACATATCTTGTCTCAGGATTTGCTTGCAGTCCTACCATATCCCACAAAATGCAGAAGTGCAGTCAATGCAGCTTTTTACCTAAAATGGTAAAAATTGGTCAAAGCCTCATGCGGTTTATTACCTGCCCCTGGAATAACATCAAAGGCAATTATAAGAATAATGCTGATAATAGTACAAATTTTGTATGTATGTTTTCAGCCCTACAAAACCATAACTATAGAAGTTTAAATTTATATGTAAAGCTAGATATTTGTAGAAATATCTATATTGATATATAACTATCTATTTATATAGCTAGATATATATCTATGCAGTAACATACATTAGATAGATAGATAGATAGATAGATAGATAGATAGATAGATAGATAGATAGATAGACTGTATATAAGCCTGCAAGTCTTGCACTTGAAGCAGCTTTATGATGTCATTAAGGCTCGATGGTGACACGCGCACCCGGAACAAGGACCACAGGTTGTTAGCGGCCATTTTTCCATCAGTCTCCACTGGAGCTAGAAGTGAGCAGACAGATACTCCTATAGACGCTGCTGGAGCCAGATCATTTGTCTCTGTGATGGACAACGTTTGAAATTCGCCCTTAAGCGGGAGACGGCAGCCTACAACAGTCAAATTGATCGCTGCTTATCACTTCTTTTGTGGTAGGTACAGTTATTCCAGATAGGGGAATGGGTAGGTTAAATTATTCCAGGGTGGGGAATGCTTATGGGCAAGGCATTATGCTTGATCGGAGGCGGATGAAGTGGCAAAAAAGGCTCGGCCTACACCATGACCATGCCAATCGTCAACCGAAAGTGAATATGAGCCACACAGGTTGGTTGAAATAGCGCAACATGAATGATGGAACCTGTATCCAAGCGTCCCAGGATGCATTGCAGCGAAAACGTTCAACAATGTTCAGCGTGACCAATGTTTCTATCTTGGAAAATGAAATTGCATGCTGTATGGAGTGTTTTTGACATATCTTGTCTCAGGATTTGCTTGCAGTCCTACCATATCCCACAAAATGCAGAAGTGCAGTCAATGCAGCTTTTTACCTAAAATGGTAAAAATTGGTCAAAGCCTCATGCGGTTTATTACCTGCCCCTGGAATAACATCAATGGCAATTATAAGAATAATGCTGATAATAGTACAAATTTTGTATGTATGTTTTCAGCCCTACAAAACCATAACTATAGAAGTTTAAATTTATACGTAAAGCTAGATATTTGTAGAAATATCTATATTGATATATAACTATCTATTTATATAGCTAGATATATATCTATGCAGTAACATACATTAGATAGATAGATAGATAGATAGATAGATAGATAGATAGATAGATAGATAGATAGATAGATAGACTGTATATAAGCCTGCAAGTCTTGCACTTGAAGCAGCTTTATGATGTCATTAAGGCTCGATGGTGACACGCGCACCCGGAACAAGGACCACAGGTTGTTAGCGGCCATTTTTCCATCAGTCTCCACTGGAGCTAGAAGTGAGCAGACAGATACTCCTATAGACGCTGCTGGAGCCAGATCATTTGTCTCTGTGATGGACAACGTTTGAAATTCGCCCTTAAGCGGGAGACGGCAGCCTACAACAGTCAAATTGATTGCTGCTTATCACTTCTTTTGTGGTAGGTACAGTTATTCCAGATAGGGGAATGGGTAGGTTAAGTTATTCCAGGGAGGGGAATGCTTATGGGCAAGGCATTATGCTTGATCAGAGGCGGATGAAGTGGCAAAAAAGGCTCGGCCTACACCATGACCATGCCAATCGTCAACCCAAAGTAAATATGAGCCACACAGGTTGGTTGAAATAGCGCAACATGAATGATGGAACCTGTATCCAAGCGTCCCAGGATGCATTGCAGCGAAAACGTTCAACAATGTTCAGCGTGACCAATGTTTCTATCTTGGAAAATGAAATTGCATGCTGTATGGAGTGTTTTTGACATATCTTGCCTCAGGATTTGCTTGCAGTCCTACCATATCCCACAAAATGCAGAAGTGCAGTCAATGCAGCTTTTTACCTAAAATGGTAAAAATTGGTCAAAGCCTCATGCGGTTTATTACCTGCCCCTGGAATAACATCAATGGCAATTATAAGAATAATGCTGATAATAGTACAAATTTTGTATGTATGTTTTCAGCCCTACAAAACCATAACTATAGAAGTTTAAATTTATACGTAAAGCTAGATATTTGTAGAAATATCTATATTGATATATAACTATCTATTTATATAGCTAGATATATATCTATGCAGTAACATACATTAGATAGATAGATAGATAGATAGATAGATAGACTGTATATAAGCCTGCAAGTCTTGCACTTGAAGCAGCTTTATGATGTCATTAAGGCTCGATGGTGACACGCGCACCCGGAACAAGGACCACAGGTTGTTAGCGGCCATTTTTCCATCAGTCTCCACTGGAGCTAGAAGTGAGCAGACAGATACTCCTATAGACGCTGCTGGAGCCAGATCATTTGTCTCTGTGATGGACAACGTTTGAAATTCGCCCTTAAGCGGGAGACGGCAGCCTACAACAGTCAAATTGATTGCTGCTTATCACTTCTTTTGTGGTAGGTACAGTTATTCCAGATAGGGGAATGGGTAGGTTAAGTTATTCCAGGGAGGGGAATGCTTATGGGCAAGGCATTATGCTTGATCAGAGGCGGATGAAGTGGCAAAAAAGGCTCGGCCTACACCATGACCATGCCAATCGTCAACCCAAAGTTAATATGAGCCACACAGGTTGGTTGAAATAGCGCAACATGAATGATGGAACCTGGATCCAAGCGTCCCAGGATGCATTGCAGCGAAAACGTTCAACAATGTTCAGCGTGACCAATGTTTCTATCTTGGAAAATGAAATTGCATGCTGTATGGAGTGTTTTTGACATATCTTGTCTCAGGATTTGCTTGCAGTCCTACCATATCCCACAAAATGCAGAAGTGCAGTCAATGCAGCTTTTTACCTAAAATGGTAAAAATTGGTCAAAGCCTCATGCGGTTTATTACCTGCCCCTGGAATAACATCAAAGGCAATTATAAGAATAATGCTGATAATAGTACAAATTTTGTATGTATGTTTTCAGCCCTACAAAACCATAACTATAGAAGTTTAAATTTATATGTAAAGCTAGATATTTGTAGAAATATCTATATTGATATATAACTATCTATTTATATAGCTAGATATATATCTATGCAGTAACATACATTAGATAGATAGATAGATAGATAGATAGATAGATAGATAGACTGTATATAAGCCTGCAAGTCTTGCACTTGAAGCAGCTTTATGATGTCATTAAGGCTCGATGGTGACGCGCGCACCCGGAACAAGGACCACAGGTTGTTAGCGGCCATTTTTCCATCAGTCTCCACTGGAGCTAGAAGTGAGCAGACAGATACTCCTATAGACGCTGCTGGAGCCAGATCATTTGTCTCTGTGATGGACAACGTTTGAAATTCGCCCTTAAGCGGGAGACGGCAGCCTACAACAGTCAAATTGATCGCTGCTTATCACTTCTTTTGTGGTAGGTACAGTTATTCCAGATAGGGGAATGGGTAGGTTAAGTTATTCCAGGGAGGGGAATGCTTATGGGCAAGGCATTATGCTTGATCGGAGGCGGATGAAGTGGCAAAAAAGGCTCGGCCTACACCATGACCATGCCAATCGTCAACCCAAAGTGAATATGAGCCACACAGGTTGGTTGAAATAGCGCAACATGAATGATGGAACCTGGATCCAAGCGTCCCAGGATGCATTGCAGCGAAAACGTTCAACAATGTTCAGCGTGACCAATGTTTCTATCTTGGAAAATGGAATTGCATGCTGTATGGAGTGTTTTTGACATATCTTGTCTCAGGATTTGCTTGCAGTCCTACCATATCCCACAAAATGCAGAAGTACAGTCAATGCAGCTTTTTACCTAAAATGGTAAAAATTGGTCAAAGACTCATGCGGTTTATTACCTGCCCCTGGAATAACATCAATGGCAATTATAAGAATAATGCTGATAATAATACAAATTTTGTATGTATGTTTTCAGCCCTACAAAACCATAACTATAGAAGTTTAAATTTATACGTAAAGCTAGATATTTGTAGAAATATCTATATTGATATATAGCTATCTATTTATATAGCTAGATATATATCTATGCAGTAACATACATTAGATAATAGATAGATAGATAGATAGACTGTATATAAGCCTGCAAGTCTTGCACTTGAAGCAGCTTTATGATGTCATTAAGGCTCGATGGTGACACGCGCACCCGGAACAAGGACCACAGGTTGTTAGCGGCCATTTTTCCATCAGTCTCCACTGGAGCTAGAAGTGAGCAGACAGATACTCCTATAGACGCTGCTGGAGCCAGATCATTTGTCTCTGTGATGGACAACGTTTGAAATTCGCCCTTAAGCGGGAGACGGCAGCCTACAACAGTCAAATTGATTGCTGCTTATCACTTCTTTTGTGGTAGGTACAGTTATTCCAGATAGGGGAATGGGTAGGTTAAGTTATTCCAGGGAGGGGAATGCTTATGGGCAAGGCATTATGCTTGATCAGAGGCGGATGAAGTGGCAAAAAAGGCTCGGCCTACACCATGACTATGCCAATCGTCAACCCAAAGTTAATATGAGCCACACAGGTTGGTTGAAATAGCGCAACATGAATGATGGAACCTGGATCCAAGCGTCCCAGGATGCATTGCAGCGAAAACGTTCAACAATGTTCAGCGTGACCAATGTTTCTATCTTGGAAAATGAAATTGCATGCTGTATGGAGTGTTTTTGACATATCTTGTCTCAGGATTTGCTTGCAGTCCTACCATATCCCACAAAATGCAGAAGTGCAGTCAATGCAGCTTTTTACCTAAAATGGTAAAAATTGGTCAAAGCCTCATGCGGTTTATTACCTGCCCCTGGAATAACATCAATGGCAATTATAAGAATAATGCTGATAATAGTACAAATTTTGTATGTATGTTTTCAGCCCTACAAAACCATAACTATAGAAGTTTAAATTTATACGTAAAGCTAGATATTTGTAGAAATATCTATATTGATATATAACTATCTATTTATATAGCTAGATATATATCTATGCAGTAACATACATTAGATAGATAGATAGATAGATAGATAGATAGATAGATAGATAGATAGATAGATAGATAGACTGTATATAAGCCTGCAAGTCTTGCACTTGAAGCAGCTTTATGATGTCATTAAGGCTCGATGGTGACACGCGCACCCGGAACAAGGACCACAGGTTGTTAGCGGCCATTTTTCCATCAGTCTCCACTGGAGCTAGAAGTGAGCAGACAGATACTCCTATAGACGCTGCTGGAGCCAGATCATTTGTCTCTGTGATGGACAACGTTTGAAATTCGCCCTTAAGCGGGAGACGGCAGCCTACAACAGTCAAATTGATCGCTGCTTATCACTTCTTTTGTGGTAGGTACAGTTATTCCAGATAGGGGAATGGGTAGGTTAAATTATTCCAGGGTGGGGAATGCTTATGGGCAAGGCATTATGCTTGATCGGAGGCGGATGAAGTGGCAAAAAAGGCTCGGCCTACACCATGACCATGCCAATCGTCAACCCAAAGTAAATATGAGCCACACAGGTTGGTTGAAATAGCGCAACATGAATGATGGAACCTGTATCCAAGCGTCCCAGGATGCATTGCAGCGAAAACGTTCAACAATGTTCAGCGTGACCAATGTTTCTATCTTGGAAAATGAAATTGCATGCTGTATGGAGTGTTTTTGACATATCTTGTCTCAGGATTTGCTTGCAGTCCTACCATATCCCACAAAATGCAGAAGTGCAGTCAATGCAGCTTTTTACCTAAAATGGTAAAAATTGGTCAAAGCCTCATGCGGTTTATTACCTGCCCCTGGAATAACATCAAAGGCAATTATAAGAATAATGCTGATAATAGTACAAATTTTGTATGTATGTTTTCAGCCCTACAAAACCATAACTATAGAAGTTTAAATTTATATGTAAAGCTAGATATTTGTAGAAATATCTATATTGATATATAACTATCTATTTATATAGCTAGATATATATCTATGCAGTAACATACATTAGATAATAGATAGATAGATAGATAGACTGTATATAAGCCTGCAAGTCTTGCACTTGAAGCAGCTTTATGATGTCATTAAGGCTCGATGGTGACACGCGCACCCGGAACAAGGACCACAGGTTGTTAGCGGCCATTTTTCCATCAGTCTCCACTGGAGCTAGAAGTGAGCAGACAGATACTCCTATAGACGCTGCTGGAGCCAGATCATTTGTCTCTGTGATGGACAACGTTTGAAATTCGCCCTTAAGCGGGAGACGGCAGCCTACAACAGTCAAATTGATTGCTGCTTATCACTTCTTTTGTGGTAGGTACAGTTATTCCAGATAGGGGAATGGGTAGGTTAAGTTATTCCAGGGAGGGGAATGCTTATGGGCAAGGCATTATGCTTGATCAGAGGCGGATGAAGTGGCAAAAAAGGCTCGGCCTACACCATGACCATGCCAATCGTCAACCCAAAGTTAATATGAGCCACACAGGTTGGTTGAAATAGCGCAACATGAATGATGGAACCTGGATCCAAGCGTCCCAGGATGCATTGCAGCGAAAACGTTCAACAATGTTCAGCGTGACCAATGTTTCTATCTTGGAAAATGAAATTGCATGCTGTATGGAGTGTTTTTGACATATCTTGTCTCAGGATTTGCTTGCAGTCCTACCATATCCCACAAAATGCAGAAGTGCAGTCAATGCAGCTTTTTACCTAAAATGGTAAAAATTGGTCAAAGCCTCATGCGGTTTATTACCTGCCCCTGGAATAACATCAATGGCAATTATAAGAATAATGCTGATAATAGTACAAATTTTGTATGTATGTTTTCAGCCCTACAAAACCATAACTATAGAAGTTTAAATTTATACGTAAAGCTAGATATTTGTAGAAATATCTATATTGATATATAACTATCTATTTATATAGCTAGATATATATCTATGCAGTAACATACATTAGATAGATAGATAGATAGATAGATAGATAGATAGATAGATAGATAGATAGATAGACTGTATATAAGCCTGCAAGTCTTGCACTTGAAGCAGCTTTATGATGTCATTAAGGCTCGATGGTGACACGCGCACCCGGAACAAGGACCACAGGTTGTTAGCGGCCATTTTTCCATCAGTCTCCACTGGAGCTAGAAGTGAGCAGACAGATACTCCTATAGACGCTGCTGGAGCCAGATCATTTGTCTCTGTGATGGACAACGTTTGAAATTCGCCCTTAAGCGGGAGACGGCAGCCTACAACAGTCAAATTGATTGCTGCTTATCACTTCTTTTGTGGTAGGTACAGTTATTCCAGATAGGGGAATGGGTAGGTTAAGTTATTCCAGGGAGGGGAATGCTTATGGGCAAGGCATTATGCTTGATCAGAGGCGGATGAAGTGGCAAAAAAGGCTCGGCCTACACCATGACCATGCCAATCGTCAACCCAAAGTAAATATGAGCCACACAGGTTGGTTGAAATAGCGCAACATGAATGATGGAACCTGTATCCAAGCGTCCCAGGATGCATTGCAGCGAAAACGTTCAACAATGTTCAGCGTGACCAATGTTTCTATCTTGGAAAATGAAATTGCATGCTGTATGGAGTGTTTTTGACATATCTTGTCTCAGGATTTGCTTGCAGTCCTACCATATCCCACAAAATGCAGAAGTGCAGTCAATGCAGCTTTTTACCTAAAATGGTAAAAATTGGTCAAAGCCTCATGCGGTTTATTACCTGCCCCTGGAATAACATCAATGGCAATTATAAGAATAATGCTGATAATAGTACAAATTTTGTATGTATGTTTTCAGCCCTACAAAACCATAACTATAGAAGTTTAAATTTATACGTAAAGCTAGATATTTGTAGAAATATCTATATTGATATATAACTATCTATTTATATAGCTAGATATATATCTATGCAGTAACATACATTAGATAGATAGATAGATAGATAGATAGATAGACTGTATATAAGCCTGCAAGTCTTGCACTTGAAGCAGCTTTATGATGTCATTAAGGCTCGATGGTGACACGCGCACCCGGAACAAGGACCACAGGTTGTTAGCGGCCATTTTTCCATCAGTCTCCACTGGAGCTAGAAGTGAGCAGACAGATACTCCTATAGACGCTGCTGGAGCCAGATCATTTGTCTCTGTGATGGACAACGTTTGAAATTCGCCCTTAAGCGGGAGACGGCAGCCTACAACAGTCAAATTGATCGCTGCTTATCACTTCTTTTGTGGTAGGTACAGTTATTCCAGATAGGGGAATGGGTAGGTTAAATTATTCCAGGGTGGGGAATGCTTATGGGCAAGGCATTATGCTTGATCGGAGGCGGATGAAGTGGCAAAAAAGGCTCGGCCTACACCATGACCATGCCAATCGTCAACCCAAAGTAAATATGAGCCACACAGGTTGGTTGAAATAGCGCAACATGAATGATGGAACCTGTATCCAAGCGTCCCAGGATGCATTGCAGCGAAAACGTTCAACAATGTTCAGCGTGACCAATGTTTCTATCTTGGAAAATGAAATTGCATGCTGTATGGAGTGTTTTTGACATATCTTGTCTCAGGATTTGCTTGCAGTCCTACCATATCCCACAAAATGCAGAAGTGCAGTCAATGCAGCTTTTTACCTAAAATGGTAAAAATTGGTCAAAGCCTCATGCGGTTTATTACCTGCCCCTGGAATAACATCAAAGGCAATTATAAGAATAATGCTGATAATAGTACAAATTTTGTATGTATGTTTTCAGCCCTACAAAACCATAACTATAGAAGTTTAAATTTATATGTAAAGCTAGATATTTGTAGAAATATCTATATTGATATATAACTATCTATTTATATAGCTAGATATATATCTATGCAGTAACATACATTAGATAATAGATAGATAGATAGATAGACTGTATATAAGCCTGCAAGTCTTGCACTTGAAGCAGCTTTATGATGTCATTAAGGCTCGATGGTGACACGCGCACCCGGAACAAGGACCACAGGTTGTTAGCGGCCATTTTTCCATCAGTCTCCACTGGAGCTAGAAGTGAGCAGACAGATACTCCTATAGACGCTGCTGGAGCCAGATCATTTGTCTCTGTGATGGACAACGTTTGAAATTCGCCCTTAAGCGGGAGACGGCAGCCTACAACAGTCAAATTGATTGCTGCTTATCACTTCTTTTGTGGTAGGTACAGTTATTCCAGATAGGGGAATGGGTAGGTTAAGTTATTCCAGGGAGGGGAATGCTTATGGGCAAGGCATTATGCTTGATCAGAGGCGGATGAAGTGGCAAAAAAGGCTCGGCCTACACCATGACCATGCCAATCGTCAACCCAAAGTTAATATGAGCCACACAGGTTGGTTGAAATAGCGCAACATGAATGATGGAACCTGGATCCAAGCGTCCCAGGATGCATTGCAGCGAAAACGTTCAACAATGTTCAGCGTGACCAATGTTTCTATCTTGGAAAATGAAATTGCATGCTGTATGGAGTGTTTTTGACATATCTTGTCTCAGGATTTGCTTGCAGTCCTACCATATCCCACAAAATGCAGAAGTGCAGTCAATGCAGCTTTTTACCTAAAATGGTAAAAATTGGTCAAAGCCTCATGCGGTTTATTACCTGCCCCTGGAATAACATCAATGGCAATTATAAGAATAATGCTGATAATAGTACAAATTTTGTATGTATGTTTTCAGCCCTACAAAACCATAACTATAGAAGTTTAAATTTATACGTAAAGCTAGATATTTGTAGAAATATCTATATTGATATATAACTATCTATTTATATAGCTAGATATATATCTATGCAGTAACATACATTAGATAGATAGATAGATAGATAGATAGATAGATAGATAGATAGACTGTATATAAGCCTGCAAGTCTTGCACTTGAAGCAGCTTTATGATGTCATTAAGGCTCGATGGTGACACGCGCACCCGGAACAAGGACCACAGGTTGTTAGCGGCCATTTTTCCATCAGTCTCCACTGGAGCTAGAAGTGAGCAGACAGATACTCCTATAGACGCTGCTGGAGCCAGATCATTTGTCTCTGTGATGGACAACGTTTGAAATTCGCCCTTAAGCGGGAGACGGCAGCCTACAACAGTCAAATTGATTGCTGCTTATCACTTCTTTTGTGGTAGGTACAGTTATTCCAGATAGGGGAATGGGTAGGTTAAGTTATTCCAGGGAGGGGAATGCTTATGGGCAAGGCATTATGCTTGATCAGAGGCGGATGAAGTGGCAAAAAAGGCTCGGCCTACACCATGACCATGCCAATCGTCAACCCAAAGTAAATATGAGCCACACAGGTTGGTTGAAATAGCGCAACATGAATGATGGAACCTGTATCCAAGCGTCCCAGGATGCATTGCAGCGAAAACGTTCAACAATGTTCAGCGTGACCAATGTTTCTATCTTGGAAAATGAAATTGCATGCTGTATGGAGTGTTTTTGACATATCTTGTCTCAGGATTTGCTTGCAGTCCTACCATATCCCACAAAATGCAGAAGTGCAGTCAATGCAGCTTTTTACCTAAAATGGTAAAAATTGGTCAAAGCCTCATGCGGTTTATTACCTGCCCCTGGAATAACATCAATGGCAATTATAAGAATAATGCTGATAATAGTACAAATTTTGTATGTATGTTTTCAGCCCTACAAAACCATAACTATAGAAGTTTAAATTTATACGTAAAGCTAGATATTTGTAGAAATATCTATATTGATATATAACTATCTATTTATATAGCTAGATATATATCTATGCAGTAACATACATTAGATAGATAGATAGATAGATAGATAGATAGATAGATAGATAGATAGATAGATAGATAGATAGATAGATAGACTGTATATAAGCCTGCAAGTCTTGCACTTGAAGCAGCTTTATGATGTCATTAAGGCTCGATGGTGACACGCGCACCCGGAACAAGGACCACAGGTTGTTAGCGGCCATTTTTCCATCAGTCTCCACTGGAGCTAGAAGTGAGCAGACAGATACTCCTATAGACGCTGCTGGAGCCAGATCATTTGTCTCTGTGATGGACAACGTTTGAAATTCGCCCTTAAGCGGGAGACGGCAGCCTACAACAGTCAAATTGATTGCTGCTTATCACTTCTTTTGTGGTAGGTACAGTTATTCCAGATAGGGGAATGGGTAGGTTAAGTTATTCCAGGGAGGGGAATGCTTATGGGCAAGGCATTATGCTTGATCAGAGGCGGATGAAGTGGCAAAAAAGGCTCGGCCTACACCATGACCATGCCAATCGTCAACCCAAAGTAAATATGAGCCACACAGGTTGGTTGAAATAGCGCAACATGAATGATGGAACCTGTATCCAAGCGTCCCAGGATGCATTGCAGCGAAAACGTTCAACAATGTTCAGCGTGACCAATGTTTCTATCTTGGAAAATGAAATTGCATGCTGTATGGAGTGTTTTTGACATATCTTGTCTCAGGATTTGCTTGCAGTCCTACCATATCCCACAAAATGCAGAAGTGCAGTCAATGCAGCTTTTTACCTAAAATGGTAAAAATTGGTCAAAGCCTCATGCGGTTTATTACCTGCCCCTGGAATAACATCAATGGCAATTATAAGAATAATGCTGATAATAGTACAAATTTTGTATGTATGTTTTCAGCCCTACAAAACCATAACTATAGAAGTTTAAATTTATACGTAAAGCTAGATATTTGTAGAAATATCTATATTGATATATAACTATCTATTTATATAGCTAGATATATATCTATGCAGTAACATACATTAGATAGATAGATAGATAGATAGATAGATAGATAGATAGATAGACTGTATATAAGCCTGCAAGTCTTGCACTTGAAGCAGCTTTATGATGTCATTAAGGCTCGATGGTGACACGCGCACCCGGAACAAGGACCACAGGTTGTTAGCGGCCATTTTTCCATCAGTCTCCACTGGAGCTAGAAGTGAGCAGACAGATACTCCTATAGACGCTGCTGGAGCCAGATCATTTGTCTCTGTGATGGACAACGTTTGAAATTCGCCCTTAAGCGGGAGACGGCAGCCTACAACAGTCAAATTGATCGCTGCTTATCACTTCTTTTGTGGTAGGTACAGTTATTCCAGATAGGGGAATGGGTAGGTTAAGTTATTCCAGGGAGGGGAATGCTTATGGGCAAGGCATTATGCTTGATCGGAGGCGGATGAAGTGGCAAAAAAGGCTCGGCCTACACCATGACCATGCCAATCGTCAACCCAAAGTGAATATGAGCCACACAGGTTGGTTGAAATAGCGCAACATGAATGATGGAACCTGGATCCAAGCGTCCCAGGATGCATTGCAGCGAAAACGTTCAACAATGTTCAGCGTGACCAATGTTTCTATCTTGGAAAATGAAATTGCATGCTGTATGGAGTGTTTTTGACATATCTTGTCTCAGGATTTGCTTGCAGTCCTACCATATCCCACAAAATGCAGAAGTGCAGTCAATGCAGCTTTTTACCTAAAATGGTAAAAATTGGTCAAAGCCTCATGCGGTTTATTACCTGCCCCTGGAATAACATCAATGGCAATTATAAGAATAATGCTGATAATAGTACAAATTTTGTATGTATGTTTTCAGCCCTACAAAACCATAACTATAGAAGTTTAAATTTATACGTAAAGCTAGATATTTGTAGAAATATCTATATTGATATATAACTATCTATTTATATAGCTAGATATATATCTATGCAGTAACATACATTAGATAGATAGATAGATAGATAGATAGATAGATAGATAGATAGATAGATAGATAGACTGTATATAAGCCTGCAAGTCTTGCACTTGAAGCAGCTTTATGATGTCATTAAGGCTCGATGGTGACACGCGCACCCGGAACAAGGACCACAGGTTGTTAGCGGCCATTTTTCCATCAGTCTCCACTGGAGCTAGAAGTGAGCAGACAGATACTCCTATAGACGCTGCTGGAGCCAGATCATTTGTCTCTGTGATGGACAACGTTTGAAATTCGCCCTTAAGCGGGAGACGGCAGCCTACAACAGTCAAATTGATTGCTGCTTATCACTTCTTTTGTGGTAGGTACAGTTATTCCAGATAGGGGAATGGGTAGGTTAAGTTATTCCAGGGAGGGGAATGCTTATGGGCAAGGCATTATGCTTGATCAGAGGCGGATGAAGTGGCAAAAAAGGCTCGGCCTACACCATGACCATGCCAATCGTCAACCCAAAGTAAATATGAGCCACACAGGTTGGTTGAAATAGCGCAACATGAATGATGGAACCTGTATCCAAGCGTCCCAGGATGCATTGCAGCGAAAACGTTCAACAATGTTCAGCGTGACCAATGTTTCTATCTTGGAAAATGAAATTGCATGCTGTATGGAGTGTTTTTGACATATCTTGCCTCAGGATTTGCTTGCAGTCCTACCATATCCCACAAAATGCAGAAGTGCAGTCAATGCAGCTTTTTACCTAAAATGGTAAAAATTGGTCAAAGCCTCATGCGGTTTATTACCTGCCCCTGGAATAACATCAATGGCAATTATAAGAATAATGCTGATAATAGTACAAATTTTGTATGTATGTTTTCAGCCCTACAAAACCATAACTATAGAAGTTTAAATTTATACGTAAAGCTAGATATTTGTAGAAATATCTATATTGATATATAACTATCTATTTATATAGCTAGATATATATCTATGCAGTAACATACATTAGATAGATAGATAGATAGATAGATAGATAGATAGATAGATAGATAGATAGATAGATAGATAGACTGTATATAAGCCTGCAAGTCTTGCACTTGAAGCAGCTTTATGATGTCATTAAGGCTCGATGGTGACACGCGCACCCGGAACAAGGACCACAGGTTGTTAGCGGCCATTTTTCCATCAGTCTCCACTGGAGCTAGAAGTGAGCAGACAGATACTCCTATAGACGCTGCTGGAGCCAGATCATTTGTCTCTGTGATGGACAACGTTTGAAATTCGCCCTTAAGCGGGAGACGGCAGCCTACAACAGTCAAATTGATTGCTGCTTATCACTTCTTTTGTGGTAGGTACAGTTATTCCAGATAGGGGAATGGGTAGGTTAAGTTATTCCAGGGAGGGGAATGCTTATGGGCAAGGCATTATGCTTGATCAGAGGCGGATGAAGTGGCAAAAAAGGCTCGGCCTACACCATGACCATGCCAATCGTCAACCCAAAGTTAATATGAGCCACACAGGTTGGTTGAAATAGCGCAACATGAATGATGGAACCTGGATCCAAGCGTCCCAGGATGCATTGCAGCGAAAACGTTCAACAATGTTCAGCGTGACCAATGTTTCTATCTTGGAAAATGAAATTGCATGCTGTATGGAGTGTTTTTGACATATCTTGTCTCAGGATTTGCTTGCAGTCCTACCATATCCCACAAAATGCAGAAGTGCAGTCAATGCAGCTTTTTACCTAAAATGGTAAAAATTGGTCAAAGCCTCATGCGGTTTATTACCTGCCCCTGGAATAACATCAAAGGCAATTATAAGAATAATGCTGATAATAGTACAAATTTTGTATGTATGTTTTCAGCCCTACAAAACCATAACTATAGAAGTTTAAATTTATATGTAAAGCTAGATATTTGTAGAAATATCTATATTGATATATAACTATCTATTTATATAGCTAGATATATATCTATGCAGTAACATACATTAGATAGATAGATAGATAGATAGATAGATAGATAGATAGATAGATAGATAGATAGATAGACTGTATATAAGCCTGCAAGTCTTGCACTTGAAGCAGCTTTATGATGTCATTAAGGCTCGATGGTGACGCGCGCACCCGGAACAAGGACCACAGGTTGTTAGCGGCCATTTTTCCATCAGTCTCCACTGGAGCTAGAAGTGAGCAGACAGATACTCCTATAGACGCTGCTGGAGCCAGATCATTTGTCTCTGTGATGGACAACGTTTGAAATTCGCCCTTAAGCGGGAGACGGCAGCCTACAACAGTCAAATTGATCGCTGCTTATCACTTCTTTTGTGGTAGGTACAGTTATTCCAGATAGGGGAATGGGTAGGTTAAGTTATTCCAGGGAGGGGAATGCTTATGGGCAAGGCATTATGCTTGATCGGAGGCGGATGAAGTGGCAAAAAAGGCTCGGCCTACACCATGACCATGCCAATCGTCAACCCAAAGTGAATATGAGCCACACAGGTTGGTTGAAATAGCGCAACATGAATGATGGAACCTGGATCCAAGCGTCCCAGGATGCATTGCAGCGAAAACGTTCAACAATGTTCAGCGTGACCAATGTTTCTATCTTGGAAAATGGAATTGCATGCTGTATGGAGTGTTTTTGACATATCTTGTCTCAGGATTTGCTTGCAGTCCTACCATATCCCACAAAATGCAGAAGTACAGTCAATGCAGCTTTTTACCTAAAATGGTAAAAATTGGTCAAAGACTCATGCGGTTTATTACCTGCCCCTGGAATAACATCAATGGCAATTATAAGAATAATGCTGATAATAATACAAATTTTGTATGTATGTTTTCAGCCCTACAAAACCATAACTATAGAAGTTTAAATTTATACGTAAAGCTAGATATTTGTAGAAATATCTATATTGATATATAGCTATCTATTTATATAGCTAGATATATATCTATGCAGTAACATACATTAGATAATAGATAGATAGATAGATAGACTGTATATAAGCCTGCAAGTCTTGCACTTGAAGCAGCTTTATGATGTCATTAAGGCTCGATGGTGACACGCGCACCCGGAACAAGGACCACAGGTTGTTAGCGGCCATTTTTCCATCAGTCTCCACTGGAGCTAGAAGTGAGCAGACAGATACTCCTATAGACGCTGCTGGAGCCAGATCATTTGTCTCTGTGATGGACAACGTTTGAAATTCGCCCTTAAGCGGGAGACGGCAGCCTACAACAGTCAAATTGATTGCTGCTTATCACTTCTTTTGTGGTAGGTACAGTTATTCCAGATAGGGGAATGGGTAGGTTAAGTTATTCCAGGGAGGGGAATGCTTATGGGCAAGGCATTATGCTTGATCAGAGGCGGATGAAGTGGCAAAAAAGGCTCGGCCTACACCATGACTATGCCAATCGTCAACCCAAAGTTAATATGAGCCACACAGGTTGGTTGAAATAGCGCAACATGAATGATGGAACCTGGATCCAAGCGTCCCAGGATGCATTGCAGCGAAAACGTTCAACAATGTTCAGCGTGACCAATGTTTCTATCTTGGAAAATGAAATTGCATGCTGTATGGAGTGTTTTTGACATATCTTGTCTCAGGATTTGCTTGCAGTCCTACCATATCCCACAAAATGCAGAAGTGCAGTCAATGCAGCTTTTTACCTAAAATGGTAAAAATTGGTCAAAGCCTCATGCGGTTTATTACCTGCCCCTGGAATAACATCAATGGCAATTATAAGAATAATGCTGATAATAGTACAAATTTTGTATGTATGTTTTCAGCCCTACAAAACCATAACTATAGAAGTTTAAATTTATACGTAAAGCTAGATATTTGTAGAAATATCTATATTGATATATAACTATCTATTTATATAGCTAGATATATATCTATGCAGTAACATACATTAGATAGATAGATAGATAGATAGATAGATAGATAGATAGATAGATAGATAGATAGATAGATAGATAGATAGACTGTATATAAGCCTGCAAGTCTTGCACTTGAAGCAGCTTTATGATGTCATTAAGGCTCGATGGTGACACGCGCACCCGGAACAAGGACCACAGGTTGTTAGCGGCCATTTTTCCATCAGTCTCCACTGGAGCTAGAAGTGAGCAGACAGATACTCCTATAGACGCTGCTGGAGCCAGATCATTTGTCTCTGTGATGGACAACGTTTGAAATTCGCCCTTAAGCGGGAGACGGCAGCCTACAACAGTCAAATTGATTGCTGCTTATCACTTCTTTTGTGGTAGGTACAGTTATTCCAGATAGGGGAATGGGTAGGTTAAGTTATTCCAGGGAGGGGAATGCTTATGGGCAAGGCATTATGCTTGATCAGAGGCGGATGAAGTGGCAAAAAAGGCTCGGCCTACACCATGACCATGCCAATCGTCAACCCAAAGTAAATATGAGCCACACAGGTTGGTTGAAATAGCGCAACATGAATGATGGAACCTGTATCCAAGCGTCCCAGGATGCATTGCAGCGAAAACGTTCAACAATGTTCAGCGTGACCAATGTTTCTATCTTGGAAAATGAAATTGCATGCTGTATGGAGTGTTTTTGACATATCTTGCCTCAGGATTTGCTTGCAGTCCTACCATATCCCACAAAATGCAGAAGTGCAGTCAATGCAGCTTTTTACCTAAAATGGTAAAAATTGGTCAAAGCCTCATGCGGTTTATTACCTGCCCCTGGAATAACATCAATGGCAATTATAAGAATAATGCTGATAATAGTACAAATTTTGTATGTATGTTTTCAGCCCTACAAAACCATAACTATAGAAGTTTAAATTTATACGTAAAGCTAGATATTTGTAGAAATATCTATATTGATATATAACTATCTATTTATATAGCTAGATATATATCTATGCAGTAACATACATTAGATAGATAGATAGATAGATAGATAGATAGATAGATAGATAGATAGATAGATAGACTGTATATAAGCCTGCAAGTCTTGCACTTGAAGCAGCTTTATGATGTCATTAAGGCTCGATGGTGACACGCGCACCCGGAACAAGGACCACAGGTTGTTAGCGGCCATTTTTCCATCAGTCTCCACTGGAGCTAGAAGTGAGCAGACAGATACTCCTATAGACGCTGCTGGAGCCAGATCATTTGTCTCTGTGATGGACAACGTTTGAAATTCGCCCTTAAGCGGGAGACGGCAGCCTACAACAGTCAAATTGATTGCTGCTTATCACTTCTTTTGTGGTAGGTACAGTTATTCCAGATAGGGGAATGGGTAGGTTAAGTTATTCCAGGGAGGGGAATGCTTATGGGCAAGGCATTATGCTTGATCAGAGGCGGATGAAGTGGCAAAAAAGGCTCGGCCTACACCATGACCATGCCAATCGTCAACCCAAAGTAAATATGAGCCACACAGGTTGGTTGAAATAGCGCAACATGAATGATGGAACCTGTATCCAAGCGTCCCAGGATGCATTGCAGCGAAAACGTTCAACAATGTTCAGCGTGACCAATGTTTCTATCTTGGAAAATGAAATTGCATGCTGTATGGAGTGTTTTTGACATATCTTGTCTCAGGATTTGCTTGCAGTCCTACCATATCCCACAAAATGCAGAAGTGCAGTCAATGCAGCTTTTTACCTAAAATGGTAAAAATTGGTCAAAGCCTCATGCGGTTTATTACCTGCCCCTGGAATAACATCAATGGCAATTATAAGAATAATGCTGATAATAGTACAAATTTTGTATGTATGTTTTCAGCCCTACAAAACCATAACTATAGAAGTTTAAATTTATACGTAAAGCTAGATATTTGTAGAAATATCTATATTGATATATAACTATCTATTTATATAGCTAGATATATATCTATGCAGTAACATACATTAGATAGATAGATAGATAGATAGATAGATAGATAGATAGATAGACTGTATATAAGCCTGCAAGTCTTGCACTTGAAGCAGCTTTATGATGTCATTAAGGCTCGATGGTGACACGCGCACCCGGAACAAGGACCACAGGTTGTTAGCGGCCATTTTTCCATCAGTCTCCACTGGAGCTAGAAGTGAGCAGACAGATACTCCTATAGACGCTGCTGGAGCCAGATCATTTGTCTCTGTGATGGACAACGTTTGAAATTCGCCCTTAAGCGGGAGACGGCAGCCTACAACAGTCAAATTGATCGCTGCTTATCACTTCTTTTGTGGTAGGTACAGTTATTCCAGATAGGGGAATGGGTAGGTTAAATTATTCCAGGGTGGGGAATGCTTATGGGCAAGGCATTATGCTTGATCGGAGGCGGATGAAGTGGCAAAAAAGGCTCGGCCTACACCATGACCATGCCAATCGTCAACCCAAAGTGAATATGAGCCACACAGGTTGGTTGAAATAGCGCAACATGAATGATGGAACCTGTATCCAAGCGTCCCAGGATGCATTGCAGCGAAAACGTTCAACAATGTTCAGCGTGACCAATGTTTCTATCTTGGAAAATGAAATTGCATGCTGTATGGAGTGTTTTTGACATATCTTGTCTCAGGATTTGCTTGCAGTCCTACCATATCCCACAAAATGCAGAAGTGCAGTCAATGCAGCTTTTTACCTAAAATGGTAAAAATTGGTCAAAGCCTCATGCGGTTTATTACCTGCCCCTGGAATAACATCAATGGCAATTATAAGAATAATGCTGATAATAGTACAAATTTTGTATGTATGTTTTCAGCCCTACAAAACCATAACTATAGAAGTTTAAATTTATACGTAAAGCTAGATATTTGTAGAAATATCTATATTGATATATAACTATCTATTTATATAGCTAGATATATATCTATGCAGTAACATACATTAGATAGATAGATAGATAGATAGATAGATAGATAGATAGATAGATAGATAGACTGTATATAAGCCTGCAAGTCTTGCACTTGAAGCAGCTTTATGATGTCATTAAGGCTCGATGGTGACACGCGCACCCGGAACAAGGACCACAGGTTGTTAGCGGCCATTTTTCCATCAGTCTCCACTGGAGCTAGAAGTGAGCAGACAGATACTCCTATAGACGCTGCTGGAGCCAGATCATTTGTCTCTGTGATGGACAACGTTTGAAATTCGCCCTTAAGCGGGAGACGGCAGCCTACAACAGTCAAATTGATTGCTGCTTATCACTTCTTTTGTGGTAGGTACAGTTATTCCAGATAGGGGAATGGGTAGGTTAAGTTATTCCAGGGAGGGGAATGCTTATGGGCAAGGCATTGTGCTTGATCAGAGGCGGATGAAGTGGCAAAAAAGGCTCGGCCTACACCATGACCATGCCAATCGTCAACCCAAAGTAAATATGAGCCACACAGGTTGGTTGAAATAGCGCAACATGAATGATGGAACCTGTATCCAAGCGTCCCAGGATGCATTGCAGCGAAAACGTTCAACAATGTTCAGCGTGACCAATGTTTCTATCTTGGAAAATGAAATTGCATGCTGTATGGAGTGTTTTTGACATATCTTGTCTCAGGATTTGCTTGCAGTCCTACCATATCCCACAAAATGCAGAAGTGCAGTCAATGCAGCTTTTTACCTAAAATGGTAAAAATTGGTCAAAGCCTCATGCGGTTTATTACCTGCCCCTGGAATAACATCAATGGCAATTATAAGAATAATGCTGATAATAGTACAAATTTTGTATGTATGTTTTCAGCCCTACAAAACCATAACTATAGAAGTTTAAATTTATACGTAAAGCTAGATATTTGTAGAAATATCTATATTGATATATAACTATCTATTTATATAGCTAGATATATATCTATGCAGTAACATACATTAGATAGATAGATAGATAGATAGATAGATAGATAGATAGATAGATAGATAGATAGATAGATAGATAGACTGTATATAAGCCTGCAAGTCTTGCACTTGAAGCAGCTTTATGATGTCATTAAGGCTCGATGGTGACACGCGCACCCGGAACAAGGACCACAGGTTGTTAGCGGCCATTTTTCCATCAGTCTCCACTGGAGCTAGAAGTGAGCAGACAGATACTCCTATAGACGCTGCTGGAGCCAGATCATTTGTCTCTGTGATGGACAACGTTTGAAATTCGCCCTTAAGCGGGAGACGGCAGCCTACAACAGTCAAATTGATCGCTGCTTATCACTTCTTTTGTGGTAGGTACAGTTATTCCAGATAGGGGAATGGGTAGGTTAAATTATTCCAGGGTGGGGAATGCTTATGGGCAAGGCATTATGCTTGATCGGAGGCGGATGAAGTGGCAAAAAAGGCTCGGCCTACACCATGACCATGCCAATCGTCAACCGAAAGTGAATATGAGCCACACAGGTTGGTTGAAATAGCGCAACATGAATGATGGAACCTGTATCCAAGCGTCCCAGGATGCATTGCAGCGAAAACGTTCAACAATGTTCAGCGTGACCAATGTTTCTATCTTGGAAAATGAAATTGCATGCTGTATGGAGTGTTTTTGACATATCTTGTCTCAGGATTTGCTTGCAGTCCTACCATATCCCACAAAATGCAGAAGTGCAGTCAATGCAGCTTTTTACCTAAAATGGTAAAAATTGGTCAAAGCCTCATGCGGTTTATTACCTGCCCCTGGAATAACATCAATGGCAATTATAAGAATAATGCTGATAATAGTACAAATTTTGTATGTATGTTTTCAGCCCTACAAAACCATAACTATAGAAGTTTAAATTTATACGTAAAGCTAGATATTTGTAGAAATATCTATATTGATATATAACTATCTATTTATATAGCTAGATATATATCTATGCAGTAACATACATTAGATAGATAGATAGATAGATAGATAGATAGACTGTATATAAGCCTGCAAGTCTTGCACTTGAAGCAGCTTTATGATGTCATTAAGGCTCGATGGTGACACGCGCACCCGGAACAAGGACCACAGGTTGTTAGCGGCCATTTTTCCATCAGTCTCCACTGGAGCTAGAAGTGAGCAGACAGATACTCCTATAGACGCTGCTGGAGCCAGATCATTTGTCTCTGTGATGGACAACGTTTGAAATTCGCCCTTAAGCGGGAGACGGCAGCCTACAACAGTCAAATTGATTGCTGCTTATCACTTCTTTTGTGGTAGGTACAGTTATTCCAGATAGGGGAATGGGTAGGTTAAGTTATTCCAGGGAGGGGAATGCTTATGGGCAAGGCATTGTGCTTGATCAGAGGCGGATGAAGTGGCAAAAAAGGCTCGGCCTACACCATGACCATGCCAATCGTCAACCCAAAGTAAATATGAGCCACACAGGTTGGTTGAAATAGCGCAACATGAATGATGGAACCTGTATCCAAGCGTCCCAGGATGCATTGCAGCGAAAACGTTCAACAATGTTCAGCGTGACCAATGTTTCTATCTTGGAAAATGAAATTGCATGCTGTATGGAGTGTTTTTGACATATCTTGTCTCAGGATTTGCTTGCAGTCCTACCATATCCCACAAAATGCAGAAGTGCAGTCAATGCAGCTTTTTACCTAAAATGGTAAAAATTGGTCAAAGCCTCATGCGGTTTATTACCTGCCCCTGGAATAACATCAATGGCAATTATAAGAATAATGCTGATAATAGTACAAATTTTGTATGTATGTTTTCAGCCCTACAAAACCATAACTATAGAAGTTTAAATTTATACGTAAAGCTAGATATTTGTAGAAATATCTATATTGATATATAACTATCTATTTATATAGCTAGATATATATCTATGCAGTAACATACATTAGATAGATAGATAGATAGATAGATAGATAGATAGATAGATAGATAGATAGATAGATAGATAGACTGTATATAAGCCTGCAAGTCTTGCACTTGAAGCAGCTTTATGATGTCATTAAGGCTCGATGGTGACACGCGCACCCGGAACAAGGACCACAGGTTGTTAGCGGCCATTTTTCCATCAGTCTCCACTGGAGCTAGAAGTGAGCAGACAGATACTCCTATAGACGCTGCTGGAGCCAGATCATTTGTCTCTGTGATGGACAACGTTTGAAATTCGCCCTTAAGCGGGAGACGGCAGCCTACAACAGTCAAATTGATCGCTGCTTATCACTTCTTTTGTGGTAGGTACAGTTATTCCAGATAGGGGAATGGGTAGGTTAAATTATTCCAGGGTGGGGAATGCTTATGGGCAAGGCATTATGCTTGATCGGAGGCGGATGAAGTGGCAAAAAAGGCTCGGCCTACACCATGACCATGCCAATCGTCAACCGAAAGTGAATATGAGCCACACAGGTTGGTTGAAATAGCGCAACATGAATGATGGAACCTGTATCCAAGCGTCCCAGGATGCATTGCAGCGAAAACGTTCAACAATGTTCAGCGTGACCAATGTTTCTATCTTGGAAAATGAAATTGCATGCTGTATGGAGTGTTTTTGACATATCTTGTCTCAGGATTTGCTTGCAGTCCTACCATATCCCACAAAATGCAGAAGTGCAGTCAATGCAGCTTTTTACCTAAAATGGTAAAAATTGGTCAAAGCCTCATGCGGTTTATTACCTGCCCCTGGAATAACATCAATGGCAATTATAAGAATAATGCTGATAATAGTACAAATTTTGTATGTATGTTTTCAGCCCTACAAAACCATAACTATAGAAGTTTAAATTTATACGTAAAGCTAGATATTTGTAGAAATATCTATATTGATATATAACTATCTATTTATATAGCTAGATATATATCTATGCAGTAACATACATTAGATAGATAGATAGATAGATAGATAGATAGATAGATAGATAGACTGTATATAAGCCTGCAAGTCTTGCACTTGAAGCAGCTTTATGATGTCATTAAGGCTCGATGGTGACACGCGCACCCGGAACAAGGACCACAGGTTGTTAGCGGCCATTTTTCCATCAGTCTCCACTGGAGCTAGAAGTGAGCAGACAGATACTCCTATAGACGCTGCTGGAGCCAGATCATTTGTCTCTGTGATGGACAACGTTTGAAATTCGCCCTTAAGCGGGAGACGGCAGCCTACAACAGTCAAATTGATCGCTGCTTATCACTTCTTTTGTGGTAGGTACAGTTATTCCAGATAGGGGAATGGGTAGGTTAAATTATTCCAGGGTGGGGAATGCTTATGGGCAAGGCATTATGCTTGATCGGAGGCGGATGAAGTGGCAAAAAAGGCTCGGCCTACACCATGACCATGCCAATCGTCAACCGAAAGTGAATATGAGCCACACAGGTTGGTTGAAATAGCGCAACATGAATGATGGAACCTGTATCCAAGCGTCCCAGGATGCATTGCAGCGAAAACGTTCAACAATGTTCAGCGTGACCAATGTTTCTATCTTGGAAAATGAAATTGCATGCTGTATGGAGTGTTTTTGACATATCTTGTCTCAGGATTTGCTTGCAGTCCTACCATATCCCACAAAATGCAGAAGTGCAGTCAATGCAGCTTTTTACCTAAAATGGTAAAAATTGGTCAAAGCCTCATGCGGTTTATTACCTGCCCCTGGAATAACATCAATGGCAATTATAAGAATAATGCTGATAATAGTACAAATTTTGTATGTATGTTTTCAGCCCTACAAAACCATAACTATAGAAGTTTAAATTTATACGTAAAGCTAGATATTTGTAGAAATATCTATATTGATATATAACTATCTATTTATATAGCTAGATATATATCTATGCAGTAACATACATTAGATAGATAGATAGATAGATAGATAGATAGATAGATAGATAGATAGATAGATAGATAGATAGACTGTATATAAGCCTGCAAGTCTTGCACTTGAAGCAGCTTTATGATGTCATTAAGGCTCGATGGTGACACGCGCACCCGGAACAAGGACCACAGGTTGTTAGCGGCCATTTTTCCATCAGTCTCCACTGGAGCTAGAAGTGAGCAGACAGATACTCCTATAGACGCTGCTGGAGCCAGATCATTTGTCTCTGTGATGGACAACGTTTGAAATTCGCCCTTAAGCGGGAGACGGCAGCCTACAACAGTCAAATTGATCGCTGCTTATCATTTCTTTTGTGGTAGGTACAGTTATTCCAGATAGGGGAATGGGTAGGTTAAATTATTCCAGGGTGGGGAATGCTTATGGGCAAGGCATTATGCTTGATCGGAGGCGGATGAAGTGGCAAAAAAGGCTCGGCCTACACCATGACCATGCCAATCGTCAACCGAAAGTGAATATGAGCCACACAGGTTGGTTGAAATAGCGCAACATGAATGATGGAACCTGTATCCAAGCGTCCCAGGATGCATTGCAGCGAAAACGTTCAACAATGTTCAGCGTGACCAATGTTTCTATCTTGGAAAATGAAATTGCATGCTGTATGGAGTGTTTTTGACATATCTTGTCTCAGGATTTGCTTGCAGTCCTACCATATCCCACAAAATGCAGAAGTGCAGTCAATGCAGCTTTTTACCTAAAATGGTAAAAATTGGTCAAAGCCTCATGCGGTTTATTACCTGCCCCTGGAATAACATCAATGGCAATTATAAGAATAATGCTGATAATAGTACAAATTTTGTATGTATGTTTTCAGCCCTACAAAACCATAACTATAGAAGTTTAAATTTATACGTAAAGCTAGATATTTGTAGAAATATCTATATTGATATATAACTATCTATTTATATAGCTAGATATATATCTATGCAGTAACATACATTAGATAGATAGATAGATAGATAGATAGATAGATAGATAGATAGACTGTATATAAGCCTGCAAGTCTTGCACTTGAAGCAGCTTTATGATGTCATTAAGGCTCGATGGTGACACGCGCACCCGGAACAAGGACCACAGGTTGTTAGCGGCCATTTTTCCATCAGTCTCCACTGGAGCTAGAAGTGAGCAGACAGATACTCCTATAGACGCTGCTGGAGCCAGATCATTTGTCTCTGTGATGGACAACGTTTGAAATTCGCCCTTAAGCGGGAGACGGCAGCCTACAACAGTCAAATTGATTGCTGCTTATCACTTCTTTTGTGGTAGGTACAGTTATTCCAGATAGGGGAATGGGTAGGTTAAGTTATTCCAGGGAGGGGAATGCTTATGGGCAAGGCATTATGCTTGATCAGAGGCGGATGAAGTGGCAAAAAAGGCTCGGCCTACACCATGACCATGCCAATCGTCAACCCAAAGTAAATATGAGCCACACAGGTTGGTTGAAATAGCGCAACATGAATGATGGAACCTGTATCCAAGCGTCCCAGGATGCATTGCAGCGAAAACGTTCAACAATGTTCAGCGTGACCAATGTTTCTATCTTGGAAAATGAAATTGCATGCTGTATGGAGTGTTTTTGACATATCTTGCCTCAGGATTTGCTTGCAGTCCTACCATATCCCACAAAATGCAGAAGTGCAGTCAATGCAGCTTTTTACCTAAAATGGTAAAAATTGGTCAAAGCCTCATGCGGTTTATTACCTGCCCCTGGAATAACATCAATGGCAATTATAAGAATAATGCTGATAATAGTACAAATTTTGTATGTATGTTTTCAGCCCTACAAAACCATAACTATAGAAGTTTAAATTTATACGTAAAGCTAGATATTTGTAGAAATATCTATATTGATATATAACTATCTATTTATATAGCTAGATATATATCTATGCAGTAACATACATTAGATAGATAGATAGATAGATAGATAGATAGATAGATAGACTGTATATAAGCCTGCAAGTCTTGCACTTGAAGCAGCTTTATGATGTCATTAAGGCTCGATGGTGACACGCGCACCCGGAACAAGGACCACAGGTTGTTAGCGGCCATTTTTCCATCAGTCTCCACTGGAGCTAGAAGTGAGCAGACAGATACTCCTATAGACGCTGCTGGAGCCAGATCATTTGTCTCTGTGATGGACAACGTTTGAAATTCGCCCTTAAGCGGGAGACGGCAGCCTACAACAGTCAAATTGATTGCTGCTTATCACTTCTTTTGTGGTAGGTACAGTTATTCCAGATAGGGGAATGGGTAGGTTAAGTTATTCCAGGGAGGGGAATGCTTATGGGCAAGGCATTATGCTTGATCAGAGGCGGATGAAGTGGCAAAAAAGGCTCGGCCTACACCATGACCATGCCAATCGTCAACCCAAAGTTAATATGAGCCACACAGGTTGGTTGAAATAGCGCAACATGAATGATGGAACCTGGATCCAAGCGTCCCAGGATGCATTGCAGCGAAAACGTTCAACAATGTTCAGCGTGACCAATGTTTCTATCTTGGAAAATGAAATTGCATGCTGTATGGAGTGTTTTTGACATATCTTGTCTCAGGATTTGCTTGCAGTCCTACCATATCCCACAAAATGCAGAAGTGCAGTCAATGCAGCTTTTTACCTAAAATGGTAAAAATTGGTCAAAGCCTCATGCGGTTTATTACCTGCCCCTGGAATAACATCAAAGGCAATTATAAGAATAATGCTGATAATAGTACAAATTTTGTATGTATGTTTTCAGCCCTACAAAACCATAACTATAGAAGTTTAAATTTATATGTAAAGCTAGATATTTGTAGAAATATCTATATTGATATATAACTATCTATTTATATAGCTAGATATATATCTATGCAGTAACATACATTAGATAGATAGATAGATAGATAGATAGATAGATAGATAGATAGATAGATAGATAGATAGATAGATAGACTGTATATAAGCCTGCAAGTCTTGCACTTGAAGCAGCTTTATGATGTCATTAAGGCTCGATGGTGACGCGCGCACCCGGAACAAGGACCACAGGTTGTTAGCGGCCATTTTTCCATCAGTCTCCACTGGAGCTAGAAGTGAGCAGACAGATACTCCTATAGACGCTGCTGGAGCCAGATCATTTGTCTCTGTGATGGACAACGTTTGAAATTCGCCCTTAAGCGGGAGACGGCAGCCTACAACAGTCAAATTGATCGCTGCTTATCACTTCTTTTGTGGTAGGTACAGTTATTCCAGATAGGGGAATGGGTAGGTTAAGTTATTCCAGGGAGGGGAATGCTTATGGGCAAGGCATTATGCTTGATCGGAGGCGGATGAAGTGGCAAAAAAGGCTCGGCCTACACCATGACCATGCCAATCGTCAACCCAAAGTGAATATGAGCCACACAGGTTGGTTGAAATAGCGCAACATGAATGATGGAACCTGGATCCAAGCGTCCCAGGATGCATTGCAGCGAAAACGTTCAACAATGTTCAGCGTGACCAATGTTTCTATCTTGGAAAATGGAATTGCATGCTGTATGGAGTGTTTTTGACATATCTTGTCTCAGGATTTGCTTGCAGTCCTACCATATCCCACAAAATGCAGAAGTACAGTCAATGCAGCTTTTTACCTAAAATGGTAAAAATTGGTCAAAGACTCATGCGGTTTATTACCTGCCCCTGGAATAACATCAATGGCAATTATAAGAATAATGCTGATAATAATACAAATTTTGTATGTATGTTTTCAGCCCTACAAAACCATAACTATAGAAGTTTAAATTTATACGTAAAGCTAGATATTTGTAGAAATATCTATATTGATATATAGCTATCTATTTATATAGCTAGATATATATCTATGCAGTAACATACATTAGATAATAGATAGATAGATAGATAGACTGTATATAAGCCTGCAAGTCTTGCACTTGAAGCAGCTTTATGATGTCATTAAGGCTCGATGGTGACACGCGCACCCGGAACAAGGACCACAGGTTGTTAGCGGCCATTTTTCCATCAGTCTCCACTGGAGCTAGAAGTGAGCAGACAGATACTCCTATAGACGCTGCTGGAGCCAGATCATTTGTCTCTGTGATGGACAACGTTTGAAATTCGCCCTTAAGCGGGAGACGGCAGCCTACAACAGTCAAATTGATTGCTGCTTATCACTTCTTTTGTGGTAGGTACAGTTATTCCAGATAGGGGAATGGGTAGGTTAAGTTATTCCAGGGAGGGGAATGCTTATGGGCAAGGCATTATGCTTGATCAGAGGCGGATGAAGTGGCAAAAAAGGCTCGGCCTACACCATGACTATGCCAATCGTCAACCCAAAGTTAATATGAGCCACACAGGTTGGTTGAAATAGCGCAACATGAATGATGGAACCTGGATCCAAGCGTCCCAGGATGCATTGCAGCGAAAACGTTCAACAATGTTCAGCGTGACCAATGTTTCTATCTTGGAAAATGAAATTGCATGCTGTATGGAGTGTTTTTGACATATCTTGTCTCAGGATTTGCTTGCAGTCCTACCATATCCCACAAAATGCAGAAGTGCAGTCAATGCAGCTTTTTACCTAAAATGGTAAAAATTGGTCAAAGCCTCATGCGGTTTATTACCTGCCCCTGGAATAACATCAATGGCAATTATAAGAATAATGCTGATAATAGTACAAATTTTGTATGTATGTTTTCAGCCCTACAAAACCATAACTATAGAAGTTTAAATTTATACGTAAAGCTAGATATTTGTAGAAATATCTATATTGATATATAACTATCTATTTATATAGCTAGATATATATCTATGCAGTAACATACATTAGATAGATAGATAGATAGATAGATAGATAGATAGATAGATAGATAGATAGATAGACTGTATATAAGCCTGCAAGTCTTGCACTTGAAGCAGCTTTATGATGTCATTAAGGCTCGATGGTGACACGCGCACCCGGAACAAGGACCACAGGTTGTTAGCGGCCATTTTTCCATCAGTCTCCACTGGAGCTAGAAGTGAGCAGACAGATACTCCTATAGACGCTGCTGGAGCCAGATCATTTGTCTCTGTGATGGACAACGTTTGAAATTCGCCCTTAAGCGGGAGACGGCAGCCTACAACAGTCAAATTGATCGCTGCTTATCACTTCTTTTGTGGTAGGTACAGTTATTCCAGATAGGGGAATGGGTAGGTTAAATTATTCCAGGGTGGGGAATGCTTATGGGCAAGGCATTATGCTTGATCGGAGGCGGATGAAGTGGCAAAAAAGGCTCGGCCTACACCATGACCATGCCAATCGTCAACCCAAAGTAAATATGAGCCACACAGGTTGGTTGAAATAGCGCAACATGAATGATGGAACCTGTATCCAAGCGTCCCAGGATGCATTGCAGCGAAAACGTTCAACAATGTTCAGCGTGACCAATGTTTCTATCTTGGAAAATGAAATTGCATGCTGTATGGAGTGTTTTTGACATATCTTGTCTCAGGATTTGCTTGCAGTCCTACCATATCCCACAAAATGCAGAAGTGCAGTCAATGCAGCTTTTTACCTAAAATGGTAAAAATTGGTCAAAGCCTCATGCGGTTTATTACCTGCCCCTGGAATAACATCAAAGGCAATTATAAGAATAATGCTGATAATAGTACAAATTTTGTATGTATGTTTTCAGCCCTACAAAACCATAACTATAGAAGTTTAAATTTATATGTAAAGCTAGATATTTGTAGAAATATCTATATTGATATATAACTATCTATTTATATAGCTAGATATATATCTATGCAGTAACATACATTAGATAATAGATAGATAGATAGATAGACTGTATATAAGCCTGCAAGTCTTGCACTTGAAGCAGCTTTATGATGTCATTAAGGCTCGATGGTGACACGCGCACCCGGAACAAGGACCACAGGTTGTTAGCGGCCATTTTTCCATCAGTCTCCACTGGAGCTAGAAGTGAGCAGACAGATACTCCTATAGACGCTGCTGGAGCCAGATCATTTGTCTCTGTGATGGACAACGTTTGAAATTCGCCCTTAAGCGGGAGACGGCAGCCTACAACAGTCAAATTGATCGCTGCTTATCACTTCTTTTGTGGTAGGTACAGTTATTCCAGATAGGGGAATGGGTAGGTTAAATTATTCCAGGGTGGGGAATGCTTATGGGCAAGGCATTATGCTTGATCGGAGGCGGATGAAGTGGCAAAAAAGGCTCGGCCTACACCATGACCATGCCAATCGTCAACCGAAAGTGAATATGAGCCACACAGGTTGGTTGAAATAGCGCAACATGAATGATGGAACCTGTATCCAAGCGTCCCAGGATGCATTGCAGCGAAAACGTTCAACAATGTTCAGCGTGACCAATGTTTCTATCTTGGAAAATGAAATTGCATGCTGTATGGAGTGTTTTTGACATATCTTGTCTCAGGATTTGCTTGCAGTCCTACCATATCCCACAAAATGCAGAAGTGCAGTCAATGCAGCTTTTTACCTAAAATGGTAAAAATTGGTCAAAGCCTCATGCGGTTTATTACCTGCCCCTGGAATAACATCAATGGCAATTATAAGAATAATGCTGATAATAGTACAAATTTTGTATGTATGTTTTCAGCCCTACAAAACCATAACTATAGAAGTTTAAATTTATACGTAAAGCTAGATATTTGTAGAAATATCTATATTGATATATAACTATCTATTTATATAGCTAGATATATATCTATGCAGTAACATACATTAGATAGATAGATAGATAGATAGATAGATAGATAGATAGATAGATAGATAGATAGATAGATAGACTGTATATAAGCCTGCAAGTCTTGCACTTGAAGCAGCTTTATGATGTCATTAAGGCTCGATGGTGACACGCGCACCCGGAACAAGGACCACAGGTTGTTAGCGGCCATTTTTCCATCAGTCTCCACTGGAGCTAGAAGTGAGCAGACAGATACTCCTATAGACGCTGCTGGAGCCAGATCATTTGTCTCTGTGATGGACAACGTTTGAAATTCGCCCTTAAGCGGGAGACGGCAGCCTACAACAGTCAAATTGATCGCTGCTTATCACTTCTTTTGTGGTAGGTACAGTTATTCCAGATAGGGGAATGGGTAGGTTAAATTATTCCAGGGTGGGGAATGCTTATGGGCAAGGCATTATGCTTGATCGGAGGCGGATGAAGTGGCAAAAAAGGCTCGGCCTACACCATGACCATGCCAATCGTCAACCGAAAGTGAATATGAGCCACACAGGTTGGTTGAAATAGCGCAACATGAATGATGGAACCTGTATCCAAGCGTCCCAGGATGCATTGCAGCGAAAACGTTCAACAATGTTCAGCGTGACCAATGTTTCTATCTTGGAAAATGAAATTGCATGCTGTATGGAGTGTTTTTGACATATCTTGTCTCAGGATTTGCTTGCAGTCCTACCATATCCCACAAAATGCAGAAGTGCAGTCAATGCAGCTTTTTACCTAAAATGGTAAAAATTGGTCAAAGCCTCATGCGGTTTATTACCTGCCCCTGGAATAACATCAATGGCAATTATAAGAATAATGCTGATAATAGTACAAATTTTGTATGTATGTTTTCAGCCCTACAAAACCATAACTATAGAAGTTTAAATTTATACGTAAAGCTAGATATTTGTAGAAATATCTATATTGATATATAACTATCTATTTATATAGCTAGATATATATCTATGCAGTAACATACATTAGATAGATAGATAGATAGATAGATAGATAGATAGACTGTATATAAGCCTGCAAGTCTTGCACTTGAAGCAGCTTTATGATGTCATTAAGGCTCGATGGTGACACGCGCACCCGGAACAAGGACCACAGGTTGTTAGCGGCCATTTTTCCATCAGTCTCCACTGGAGCTAGAAGTGAGCAGACAGATACTCCTATAGACGCTGCTGGAGCCAGATCATTTGTCTCTGTGATGGACAACGTTTGAAATTCGCCCTTAAGCGGGAGACGGCAGCCTACAAGTCAAATTGATCGCTGCTTATCATTTCTTTTGTGGTAGGTACAGTTATTCCAGATAGGGGAATGGGTAGGTTAAATTATTCCAGGGTGGGGAATGCTTATGGGCAAGGCATTATGCTTGATCGGAGGCGGATGAAGTGGCAAAAAAGGCTCGGCCTACACCATGACCATGCCAATCGTCAACCGAAAGTGAATATGAGCCACACAGGTTGGTTGAAATAGCGCAACATGAATGATGGAACCTGTATCCAAGCGTCCCAGGATGCATTGCAGCGAAAACGTTCAACAATGTTCAGCGTGACCAATGTTTCTATCTTGGAAAATGAAATTGCATGCTGTATGGAGTGTTTTTGACATATCTTGTCTCAGGATTTGCTTGCAGTCCTACCATATCCCACAAAATGCAGAAGTGCAGTCAATGCAGCTTTTTACCTAAAATGGTAAAAATTGGTCAAAGCCTCATGCGGTTTATTACCTGCCCCTGGAATAACATCAATGGCAATTATAAGAATAATGCTGATAATAGTACAAATTTTGTATGTATGTTTTCAGCCCTACAAAACCATAACTATAGAAGTTTAAATTTATACGTAAAGCTAGATATTTGTAGAAATATCTATATTGATATATAACTATCTATTTATATAGCTAGATATATATCTATGCAGTAACATACATTAGATAGATAGATAGATAGATAGATAGATAGATAGATAGATAGATAGATAGATAGATAGATAGATAGACTGTATATAAGCCTGCAAGTCTTGCACTTGAAGCAGCTTTATGATGTCATTAAGGCTCGATGGTGACACGCGCACCCGGAACAAGGACCACAGGTTGTTAGCGGCCATTTTTCCATCAGTCTCCACTGGAGCTAGAAGTGAGCAGACAGATACTCCTATAGACGCTGCTGGAGCCAGATCATTTGTCTCTGTGATGGACAACGTTTGAAATTCGCCCTTAAGCGGGAGACGGCAGCCTACAACAGTCAAATTGATTGCTGCTTATCACTTCTTTTGTGGTAGGTACAGTTATTCCAGATAGGGGAATGGGTAGGTTAAGTTATTCCAGGGAGGGGAATGCTTATGGGCAAGGCATTATGCTTGATCAGAGGCGGATGAAGTGGCAAAAAAGGCTCGGCCTACACCATGACCATGCCAATCGTCAACCCAAAGTAAATATGAGCCACACAGGTTGGTTGAAATAGCGCAACATGAATGATGGAACCTGTATCCAAGCGTCCCAGGATGCATTGCAGCGAAAACGTTCAACAATGTTCAGCGTGACCAATGTTTCTATCTTGGAAAATGAAATTGCATGCTGTATGGAGTGTTTTTGACATATCTTGCCTCAGGATTTGCTTGCAGTCCTACCATATCCCACAAAATGCAGAAGTGCAGTCAATGCAGCTTTTTACCTAAAATGGTAAAAATTGGTCAAAGCCTCATGCGGTTTATTACCTGCCCCTGGAATAACATCAATGGCAATTATAAGAATAATGCTGATAATAGTACAAATTTTGTATGTATGTTTTCAGTCCTACAAAACCATAACTATAGAAGTTTAAATTTATACGTAAAGCTAGATATTTGTAGAAATATCTATATTGATATATAACTATCTATTTATATAGCTAGATATATATCTATGCAGTAACATACATTAGATAGATAGATAGATAGATAGATAGATAGATAGATAGATAGATAGATAGATAGACTGTATATAAGCCTGCAAGTCTTGCACTTGAAGCAGCTTTATGATGTCATTAAGGCTCGATGGTGACACGCGCACCCGGAACAAGGACCACAGGTTGTTAGCGGCCATTTTTCCATCAGTCTCCACTGGAGCTAGAAGTGAGCAGACAGATACTCCTATAGACGCTGCTGGAGCCAGATCATTTGTCTCTGTGATGGACAACGTTTGAAATTCGCCCTTAAGCGGGAGACGGCAGCCTACAACAGTCAAATTGATTGCTGCTTATCACTTCTTTTGTGGTAGGTACAGTTATTCCAGATAGGGGAATGGGTAGGTTAAGTTATTCCAGGGAGGGGAATGCTTATGGGCAAGGCATTATGCTTGATCAGAGGCGGATGAAGTGGCAAAAAAGGCTCGGCCTACACCATGACCATGCCAATCGTCAACCCAAAGTTAATATGAGCCACACAGGTTGGTTGAAATAGCGCAACATGAATGATGGAACCTGGATCCAAGCGTCCCAGGATGCATTGCAGCGAAAACGTTCAACAATGTTCAGCGTGACCAATGTTTCTATCTTGGAAAATGAAATTGCATGCTGTATGGAGTGTTTTTGACATATCTTGTCTCAGGATTTGCTTGCAGTCCTACCATATCCCACAAAATGCAGAAGTGCAGTCAATGCAGCTTTTTACCTAAAATGGTAAAAATTGGTCAAAGCCTCATGCGGTTTATTACCTGCCCCTGGAATAACATCAAAGGCAATTATAAGAATAATGCTGATAATAGTACAAATTTTGTATGTATGTTTTCAGCCCTACAAAACCATAACTATAGAAGTTTAAATTTATATGTAAAGCTAGATATTTGTAGAAATATCTATATTGATATATAACTATCTATTTATATAGCTAGATATATATCTATGCAGTAACATACATTAGATAGATAGATAGATAGATAGATAGATAGATAGATAGATAGATAGGTAGACTGTATATAAGCCTGCAAGTCTTGCACTTGAAGCAGCTTTATGATGTCATTAAGGCTCGATGGTGACGCGCGCACCCGGAACAAGGACCACAGGTTGTTAGCGGCCATTTTTCCATCAGTCTCCACTGGAGCTAGAAGTGAGCAGACAGATACTCCTATAGACGCTGCTGGAGCCAGATCATTTGTCTCTGTGATGGACAACGTTTGAAATTCGCCCTTAAGCGGGAGACGGCAGCCTACAACAGTCAAATTGATCGCTGCTTATCACTTCTTTTGTGGTAGGTACAGTTATTCCAGATAGGGGAATGGGTAGGTTAAGTTATTCCAGGGAGGGGAATGCTTATGGGCAAGGCATTATGCTTGATCGGAGGCGGATGAAGTGGCAAAAAAGGCTCGGCCTACACCATGACCATGCCAATCGTCAACCCAAAGTGAATATGAGCCACACAGGTTGGTTGAAATAGCGCAACATGAATGATGGAACCTGGATCCAAGCGTCCCAGGATGCATTGCAGCGAAAACGTTCAACAATGTTCAGCGTGACCAATGTTTCTATCTTGGAAAATGGAATTGCATGCTGTATGGAGTGTTTTTGACATATCTTGTCTCAGGATTTGCTTGCAGTCCTACCATATCCCACAAAATGCAGAAGTACAGTCAATGCAGCTTTTTACCTAAAATGGTAAAAATTGGTCAAAGACTCATGCGGTTTATTACCTGCCCCTGGAATAACATCAATGGCAATTATAAGAATAATGCTGATAATAATACAAATTTTGTATGTATGTTTTCAGCCCTACAAAACCATAACTATAGAAGTTTAAATTTATACGTAAAGCTAGATATTTGTAGAAATATCTATATTGATATATAGCTATCTATTTATATAGCTAGATATATATCTATGCAGTAACATACATTAGATAATAGATAGATAGATAGATAGACTGTATATAAGCCTGCAAGTCTTGCACTTGAAGCAGCTTTATGATGTCATTAAGGCTCGATGGTGACACGCGCACCCGGAACAAGGACCACAGGTTGTTAGCGGCCATTTTTCCATCAGTCTCCACTGGAGCTAGAAGTGAGCAGACAGATACTCCTATAGACGCTGCTGGAGCCAGATCATTTGTCTCTGTGATGGACAACGTTTGAAATTCGCCCTTAAGCGGGAGACGGCAGCCTACAACAGTCAAATTGATTGCTGCTTATCACTTCTTTTGTGGTAGGTACAGTTATTCCAGATAGGGGAATGGGTAGGTTAAGTTATTCCAGGGAGGGGAATGCTTATGGGCAAGGCATTATGCTTGATCAGAGGCGGATGAAGTGGCAAAAAAGGCTCGGCCTACACCATGACTATGCCAATCGTCAACCCAAAGTTAATATGAGCCACACAGGTTGGTTGAAATAGCGCAACATGAATGATGGAACCTGGATCCAAGCGTCCCAGGATGCATTGCAGCGAAAACGTTCAACAATGTTCAGCGTGACCAATGTTTCTATCTTGGAAAATGAAATTGCATGCTGTATGGAGTGTTTTTGACATATCTTGTCTCAGGATTTGCTTGCAGTCCTACCATATCCCACAAAATGCAGAAGTGCAGTCAATGCAGCTTTTTACCTAAAATGGTAAAAATTGGTCAAAGCCTCATGCGGTTTATTACCTGCCCCTGGAATAACATCAATGGCAATTATAAGAATAATGCTGATAATAGTACAAATTTTGTATGTATGTTTTCAGCCCTACAAAACCATAACTATAGAAGTTTAAATTTATACGTAAAGCTAGATATTTGTAGAAATATCTATATTGATATATAACTATCTATTTATATAGCTAGATATATATCTATGCAGTAACATACATTAGATAGATAGATAGATAGATAGATAGATAGATAGACTGTATATAAGCCTGCAAGTCTTGCACTTGAAGCAGCTTTATGATGTCATTAAGGCTCGATGGTGACACGCGCACCCGGAACAAGGACCACAGGTTGTTAGCGGCCATTTTTCCATCAGTCTCCACTGGAGCTAGAAGTGAGCAGACAGATACTCCTATAGACGCTGCTGGAGCCAGATCATTTGTCTCTGTGATGGACAACGTTTGAAATTCGCCCTTAAGCGGGAGACGGCAGCCTACAACAGTCAAATTGATCGCTGCTTATCACTTCTTTTGTGGTAAGTACAGTTATTCCAGATAGGGGAATGGGTAGGTTAAATTATTCCAGGGTGGGGAATGCTTATGGGCAAGGCATTATGCTTGATCGGAGGCGGATGAAGTGGCAAAAAAGGCTCGGCCTACACCATGACCATGCCAATCGTCAACCCAAAGTAAATATGAGCCACACAGGTTGGTTGAAATAGCGCAACATGAATGATGGAACCTGTATCCAAGCGTCCCAGGATGCATTGCAGCGAAAACGTTCAACAATGTTCAGCGTGACCAATGTTTCTATCTTGGAAAATGAAATTGCATGCTGTATGGAGTGTTTTTGACATATCTTGTCTCAGGATTTGCTTGCAGTCCTACCATATCCCACAAAATGCAGAAGTGCAGTCAATGCAGCTTTTTACCTAAAATGGTAAAAATTGGTCAAAGCCTCATGCGGTTTATTACCTGCCCCTGGAATAACATCAAAGGCAATTATAAGAATAATGCTGATAATAGTACAAATTTTGTATGTATGTTTTCAGCCCTACAAAACCATAACTATAGAAGTTTAAATTTATATGTAAAGCTAGATATTTGTAGAAATATCTATATTGATATATAACTATCTATTTATATAGCTAGATATATATCTATGCAGTAACATACATTAGATAATAGATAGATAGATAGATAGACTGTATATAAGCCTGCAAGTCTTGCACTTGAAGCAGCTTTATGATGTCATTAAGGCTCGATGGTGACACGCGCACCCGGAACAAGGACCACAGGTTGTTAGCGGCCATTTTTCCATCAGTCTCCACTGGAGCTAGAAGTGAGCAGACAGATACTCCTATAGACGCTGCTGGAGCCAGATCATTTGTCTCTGTGATGGACAACGTTTGAAATTCGCCCTTAAGCGGGAGACGGCAGCCTACAACAGTCAAATTGATTGCTGCTTATCACTTCTTTTGTGGTAGGTACAGTTATTCCAGATAGGGGAATGGGTAGGTTAAGTTATTCCAGGGAGGGGAATGCTTATGGGCAAGGCATTATGCTTGATCAGAGGCGGATGAAGTGGCAAAAAAGGCTCGGCCTACACCATGACCATGCCAATCGTCAACCCAAAGTTAATATGAGCCACACAGGTTGGTTGAAATAGCGCAACATGAATGATGGAACCTGGATCCAAGCGTCCCAGGATGCATTGCAGCGAAAACGTTCAACAATGTTCAGCGTGACCAATGTTTCTATCTTGGAAAATGAAATTGCATGCTGTATGGAGTGTTTTTGACATATCTTGTCTCAGGATTTGCTTGCAGTCCTACCATATCCCACAAAATGCAGAAGTGCAGTCAATGCAGCTTTTTACCTAAAATGGTAAAAATTGGTCAAAGCCTCATGCGGTTTATTACCTGCCCCTGGAATAACATCAATGGCAATTATAAGAATAATGCTGATAATAGTACAAATTTTGTATGTATGTTTTCAGCCCTACAAAACCATAACTATAGAAGTTTAAATTTATACGTAAAGCTAGATATTTGTAGAAATATCTATATTGATATATAACTATCTATTTATATAGCTAGATATATATCTATGCAGTAACATACATTAGATAGATAGATAGATAGATAGATAGATAGATAGATAGATAGATAGATAGACTGTATATAAGCCTGCAAGTCTTGCACTTGAAGCAGCTTTATGATGTCATTAAGGCTCGATGGTGACACGCGCACCCGGAACAAGGACCACAGGTTGTTAGCGGCCATTTTTCCATCAGTCTCCACTGGAGCTAGAAGTGAGCAGACAGATACTCCTATAGACGCTGCTGGAGCCAGATCATTTGTCTCTGTGATGGACAACGTTTGAAATTCGCCCTTAAGCGGGAGACGGCAGCCTACAACAGTCAAATTGATTGCTGCTTATCACTTCTTTTGTGGTAGGTACAGTTATTCCAGATAGGGGAATGGGTAGGTTAAGTTATTCCAGGGAGGGGAATGCTTATGGGCAAGGCATTATGCTTGATCAGAGGCGGATGAAGTGGCAAAAAAGGCTCGGCCTACACCATGACCATGCCAATCGTCAACCCAAAGTAAATATGAGCCACACAGGTTGGTTGAAATAGCGCAACATGAATGATGGAACCTGTATCCAAGCGTCCCAGGATGCATTGCAGCGAAAACGTTCAACAATGTTCAGCGTGACCAATGTTTCTATCTTGGAAAATGAAATTGCATGCTGTATGGAGTGTTTTTGACATATCTTGTCTCAGGATTTGCTTGCAGTCCTACCATATCCCACAAAATGCAGAAGTGCAGTCAATGCAGCTTTTTACCTAAAATGGTAAAAATTGGTCAAAGCCTCATGCGGTTTATTACCTGCCCCTGGAATAACATCAATGGCAATTATAAGAATAATGCTGATAATAGTACAAATTTTGTATGTATGTTTTCAGCCCTACAAAACCATAACTATAGAAGTTTAAATTTATACGTAAAGCTAGATATTTGTAGAAATATCTATATTGATATATAACTATCTATTTATATAGCTAGATATATATCTATGCAGTAACATACATTAGATAGATAGATAGATAGATAGATAGATAGATAGATAGATAGACTGTATATAAGCCTGCAAGTCTTGCACTTGAAGCAGCTTTATGATGTCATTAAGGCTCGATGGTGACACGCGCACCCGGAACAAGGACCACAGGTTGTTAGCGGCCATTTTTCCATCAGTCTCCACTGGAGCTAGAAGTGAGCAGACAGATACTCCTATAGACGCTGCTGGAGCCAGATCATTTGTCTCTGTGATGGACAACGTTTGAAATTCGCCCTTAAGCGGGAGACGGCAGCCTACAACAGTCAAATTGATTGCTGCTTATCACTTCTTTTGTGGTAGGTACAGTTATTCCAGATAGGGGAATGGGTAGGTTAAGTTATTCCAGGGAGGGGAATGCTTATGGGCAAGGCATTATGCTTGATCAGAGGCGGATGAAGTGGCAAAAAAGGCTCGGCCTACACCATGACCATGCCAATCGTCAACCCAAAGTAAATATGAGCCACACAGGTTGGTTGAAATAGCGCAACATGAATGATGGAACCTGTATCCAAGCGTCCCAGGATGCATTGCAGCGAAAACGTTCAACAATGTTCAGCGTGACCAATGTTTCTATCTTGGAAAATGAAATTGCATGCTGTATGGAGTGTTTTTGACATATCTTGTCTCAGGATTTGCTTGCAGTCCTACCATATCCCACAAAATGCAGAAGTGCAGTCAATGCAGCTTTTTACCTAAAATGGTAAAAATTGGTCAAAGCCTCATGCGGTTTATTACCTGCCCCTGGAATAACATCAATGGCAATTATAAGAATAATGCTGATAATAGTACAAATTTTGTATGTATGTTTTCAGCCCTACAAAACCATAACTATAGAAGTTTAAATTTATACGTAAAGCTAGATATTTGTAGAAATATCTATATTGATATATAACTATCTATTTATATAGCTAGATATATATCTATGCAGTAACATACATTAGATAGATAGATAGATAGATAGATAGATAGATAGATAGATAGATAGATAGACTGTATATAAGCCTGCAAGTCTTGCACTTGAAGCAGCTTTATGATGTCATTAAGGCTCGATGGTGACACGCGCACCCGGAACAAGGACCACAGGTTGTTAGCGGCCATTTTTCCATCAGTCTCCACTGGAGCTAGAAGTGAGCAGACAGATACTCCTATAGACGCTGCTGGAGCCAGATCATTTGTCTCTGTGATGGACAACGTTTGAAATTCGCCCTTAAGCGGGAGACGGCAGCCTACAACAGTCAAATTGATCGCTGCTTATCACTTCTTTTGTGGTAGGTACAGTTATTCCAGATAGGGGAATGGGTAGGTTAAGTTATTCCAGGGAGGGGAATGCTTATGGGCAAGGCATTATGCTTGATCGGAGGCGGATGAAGTGGCAAAAAAGGCTCGGCCTACACCATGACCATGCCAATCGTCAACCCAAAGTGAATATGAGCCACACAGGTTGGTTGAAATAGCGCAACATGAATGATGGAACCTGGATCCAAGCGTCCCAGGATGCATTGCAGCGAAAACGTTCAACAATGTTCAGCGTGACCAATGTTTCTATCTTGGAAAATGGAATTGCATGCTGTATGGAGTGTTTTTGACATATCTTGTCTCAGGATTTGCTTGCAGTCCTACCATATCCCACAAAATGCAGAAGTACAGTCAATGCAGCTTTTTACCTAAAATGGTAAAAATTGGTCAAAGACTCATGCGGTTTATTACCTGCCCCTGGAATAACATCAATGGCAATTATAAGAATAATGCTGATAATAATACAAATTTTGTATGTATGTTTTCAGCCCTACAAAACCATAACTATAGAAGTTTAAATTTATACGTAAAGCTAGATATTTGTAGAAATATCTATATTGATATATAGCTATCTATTTATATAGCTAGATATATATCTATGCAGTAACATACATTAGATAATAGATAGATAGATAGATAGACTGTATATAAGCCTGCAAGTCTTGCACTTGAAGCAGCTTTATGATGTCATTAAGGCTCGATGGTGACACGCGCACCCGGAACAAGGACCACAGGTTGTTAGCGGCCATTTTTCCATCAGTCTCCACTGGAGCTAGAAGTGAGCAGACAGATACTCCTATAGACGCTGCTGGAGCCAGATCATTTGTCTCTGTGATGGACAACGTTTGAAATTCGCCCTTAAGCGGGAGACGGCAGCCTACAACAGTCAAATTGATTGCTGCTTATCACTTCTTTTGTGGTAGGTACAGTTATTCCAGATAGGGGAATGGGTAGGTTAAGTTATTCCAGGGAGGGGAATGCTTATGGGCAAGGCATTATGCTTGATCAGAGGCGGATGAAGTGGCAAAAAAGGCTCGGCCTACACCATGACCATGCCAATCGTCAACCCAAAGTTAATATGAGCCACACAGGTTGGTTGAAATAGCGCAACATGAATGATGGAACCTGGATCCAAGCGTCCCAGGATGCATTGCAGCGAAAACGTTCAACAATGTTCAGCGTGACCAATGTTTCTATCTTGGAAAATGAAATTGCATGCTGTATGGAGTGTTTTTGACATATCTTGTCTCAGGATTTGCTTGCAGTCCTACCATATCCCACAAAATGCAGAAGTGCAGTCAATGCAGCTTTTTACCTAAAATGGTAAAAATTGGTCAAAGCCTCATGCGGTTTATTACCTGCCCCTGGAATAACATCAATGGCAATTATAAGAATAATGCTGATAATAGTACAAATTTTGTATGTATGTTTTCAGCCCTACAAAACCATAACTATAGAAGTTTAAATTTATACGTAAAGCTAGATATTTGTAGAAATATCTATATTGATATATAACTATCTATTTATATAGCTAGATATATATCTATGCAGTAACATACATTAGATAGATAGATAGATAGATAGATAGATAGATAGATAGATAGACTGTATATAAGCCTGCAAATCTTGCACTTGAAGCAGCTTTATGATGTCATTAAGGCTCGATGGTGACACGCGCACCCGGAACAAGGACCACAGGTTGTTAGCGGCCATTTTTCCATCAGTCTCCACTGGAGCTAGAAGTGAGCAGACAGATACTCCTATAGACGCTGCTGGAGCCAGATCATTTGTCTCTGTGATGGATAACGTTTGAAATTCGCCCTTAAGCGGGAGACGGCAGCCTACAACAGTCAAATTGATTGCTGCTTATCACTTCTTTTGTGGTAGGTACAGTTATTCCAGATAGGGGAATGGGTAGGTTAAGTTATTCCAGGGAGGGGAATGCTTATGGGCAAGGCATTATGCTTGATCAGAGGCGGATGAAGTGGCAAAAAAGGCTCGGGCTACACCATGACCATGCCAATCGTCAACCCAAAGTAAATATGAGCCACACAGGTTGTTTGAAATAGCGCAACATGAATGATGGAACCTGTATCCAAGCGTCCCAGGATGCATTGCAGCGAAAACGTTCAACAATGTTCAGCGTGACCAATGTTTCTATCTTGGAAAATGAAATTGCATGCTGTATGGAGTGTTTTTGACATATCTTGTCTCAGGATTTGCTTGCAGTCCTACCATATCCCACAAAATGCAGAAGTGCAGTCAATGCAGCTTTTTACCTAAAATGGTAAAAATTGGTCAAAGCCTCATGCGGTTTATTACCTGCCCCTGGAATAACATCAACGGCAATTATAAGAATAATGCTGATAATAGTACAAATTTTGTATGTATGTTTTCAGCCCTACAAAACCATAACTATAGAAGTTTAAATTTATACGTAAAGCTAGATATTTGTAGAAATATCTATATTGATATATAACTATCTATTTATATAGCTAGATATATATCTATGCAGTAACATACATTAGATAGATAGATAGATAGATAGATAGATAGATAGATAGATAGATAGACTGTATATAAGCCTGCAAGTCTTGCACTTGAAGCAGCTTTATGATGTCATTAAGGCTCGATGGTGACACGCGCACCCGGAACAAGGACCACAGGTTGTTAGCGGCCATTTTTCCATCAGTCTCCACTGGAGCTAGAAGTGAGCAGACAGATACTCCTATAGACGCTGCTGGAGCCAGATCATTTGTCTCTGTGATGGACAACGTTTGAAATTCGCCCTTAAGCGGGAGACGGCAGCCTACAACAGTCAAATTGATCGCTGCTTATCACTTCTTTTGTGGTAGGTACAGTTATTCCAGATAGGGGAATGGGTAGGTTAAATTATTCCAGGGTGGGGAATGCTTATGGGCAAGGCATTATGCTTGATCGGAGGCGGATGAAGTGGCAAAAAAGGCTCGGCCTACACCATGACCATGCCAATCGTCAACCCAAAGTGAATATGAGCCACACAGGTTGGTTGAAATAGCGCAACATGAATGATGGAACCTGTATCCAAGCGTCCCAGGATGCATTGCAGCGAAAACGTTCAACAATGTTCAGCGTGACCAATGTTTCTATCTTGGAAAATGAAATTGCATGCTGTATGGAGTGTTTTTGACATATCTTGTCTCAGGATTTGCTTGCAGTCCTACCATATCCCACAAAATGCAGAAGTGCAGTCAATGCAGCTTTTTACCTAAAATGGTAAAAATTGGTCAAAGCCTCATGCGGTTTATTACCTGCCCCTGGAATAACATCAATGGCAATTATAAGAATAATGCTGATAATAGTACAAATTTTGTATGTATGTTTTCAGCCCTACAAAACCATAACTATAGAAGTTTAAATTTATACGTAAAGCTAGATATTTGTAGAAATATCTATATTGATATATAACTATCTATTTATATAGCTAGATATATATCTATGCAGTAACATACATTAGATAGATAGATAGATAGATAGATAGACTGTATATAAGCCTGCAAGTCTTGCACTTGAAGCAGCTTTATGATGTCATTAAGGCTCGATGGTGACACGCGCACCCGGAACAAGGACCACAGGTTGTTAGCGGCCATTTTTCCATCAGTCTCCACTGGAGCTAGAAGTGAGCAGACAGATACTCCTATAGACGCTGCTGGAGCCAGATCATTTGTCTCTGTGATGGACAACGTTTGAAATTCGCCCTTAAGCGGGAGACGGCAGCCTACAACAGTCAAATTGATTGCTGCTTATCACTTCTTTTGTGGTAGGTACAGTTATTCCAGATAGGGGAATGGGTAGGTTAAGTTATTCCAGGGAGGGGAATGCTTATGGGCAAGGCATTATGCTTGATCAGAGGCGGATGAAGTGGCAAAAAAGGCTCGGCCTACACCATGACCATGCCAATCGTCAACCCAAAGTAAATATGAGCCACACAGGTTGGTTGAAATAGCGCAACATGAATGATGGAACCTGTATCCAAGCGTCCCAGGATGCATTGCAGCGAAAACGTTCAACAATGTTCAGCGTGACCAATGTTTCTATCTTGGAAAATGAAATTGCATGCTGTATGGAGTGTTTTTGACATATCTTGCCTCAGGATTTGCTTGCAGTCCTACCATATCCCACAAAATGCAGAAGTGCAGTCAATGCAGCTTTTTACCTAAAATGGTAAAAATTGGTCAAAGCCTCATGCGGTTTATTACCTGCCCCTGGAATAACATCAATGGCAATTATAAGAATAATGCTGATAATAGTACAAATTTTGTATGTATGTTTTCAGCCCTACAAAACCATAACTATAGAAGTTTAAATTTATACGTAAAGCTAGATATTTGTAGAAATATCTATATTGATATATAACTATCTATTTATATAGCTAGATATATATCTATGCAGTAACATACATTAGATAGATAGATAGATAGATAGATAGATAGATAGATAGATAGATAGACTGTATATAAGCCTGCAAGTCTTGCACTTGAAGCAGCTTTATGATGTCATTAAGGCTCGATGGTGACACGCGCACCCGGAACAAGGACCACAGGTTGTTAGCGGCCATTTTTCCATCAGTCTCCACTGGAGCTAGAAGTGAGCAGACAGATACTCCTATAGACGCTGCTGGAGCCAGATCATTTGTCTCTGTGATGGACAACGTTTGAAATTCGCCCTTAAGCGGGAGACGGCAGCCTACAACAGTCAAATTGATTGCTGCTTATCACTTCTTTTGTGGTAGGTACAGTTATTCCAGATAGGGGAATGGGTAGGTTAAGTTATTCCAGGGAGGGGAATGCTTATGGGCAAGGCATTATGCTTGATCAGAGGCGGATGAAGTGGCAAAAAAGGCTCGGCCTACACCATGACCATGCCAATCGTCAACCCAAAGTAAATATGAGCCACACAGGTTGGTTGAAATAGCGCAACATGAATGATGGAACCTGTATCCAAGCGTCCCAGGATGCATTGCAGCGAAAACGTTCAACAATGTTCAGCGTGACCAATGTTTCTATCTTGGAAAATGAAATTGCATGCTGTATGGAGTGTTTTTGACATATCTTGTCTCAGGATTTGCTTGCAGTCCTACCATATCCCACAAAATGCAGAAGTGCAGTCAATGCAGCTTTTTACCTAAAATGGTAAAAATTGGTCAAAGCCTCATGCGGTTTATTACCTGCCCCTGGAATAACATCAATGGCAATTATAAGAATAATGCTGATAATAGTACAAATTTTGTATGTATGTTTTCAGCCCTACAAAACCATAACTATAGAAGTTTAAATTTATACGTAAAGCTAGATATTTGTAGAAATATCTATATTGATATATAACTATCTATTTATATAGCTAGATATATATCTATGCAGTAACATACATTAGATAGATAGATAGATAGATAGATAGACTGTATATAAGCCTGCAAGTCTTGCACTTGAAGCAGCTTTATGATGTCATTAAGGCTCGATGGTGACACGCGCACCCGGAACAAGGACCACAGGTTGTTAGCGGCCATTTTTCCATCAGTCTCCACTGGAGCTAGAAGTGAGCAGACAGATACTCCTATAGACGCTGCTGGAGCCAGATCATTTGTCTCTGTGATGGACAACGTTTGAAATTCGCCCTTAAGCGGGAGACGGCAGCCTACAACAGTCAAATTGATCGCTGCTTATCACTTCTTTTGTGGTAGGTACAGTTATTCCAGATAGGGGAATGGGTAGGTTAAATTATTCCAGGGTGGGGAATGCTTATGGGCAAGGCATTATGCTTGATCGGAGGCGGATGAAGTGGCAAAAAAGGCTCGGCCTACACCATGACCATGCCAATCGTCAACCCAAAGTGAATATGAGCCACACAGGTTGGTTGAAATAGCGCAACATGAATGATGGAACCTGTATCCAAGCGTCCCAGGATGCATTGCAGCGAAAACGTTCAACAATGTTCAGCGTGACCAATGTTTCTATCTTGGAAAATGAAATTGCATGCTGTATGGAGTGTTTTTGACATATCTTGTCTCAGGATTTGCTTGCAGTCCTACCATATCCCACAAAATGCAGAAGTGCAGTCAATGCAGCTTTTTACCTAAAATGGTAAAAATTGGTCAAAGCCTCATGCGGTTTATTACCTGCCCCTGGAATAACATCAATGGCAATTATAAGAATAATGCTGATAATAGTACAAATTTTGTATGTATGTTTTCAGCCCTACAAAACCATAACTATAGAAGTTTAAATTTATACGTAAAGCTAGATATTTGTAGAAATATCTATATTGATATATAACTATCTATTTATATAGCTAGATATATATCTATGCAGTAACATACATTAGATAGATAGATAGATAGATAGATAGACTGTATATAAGCCTGCAAGTCTTGCACTTGAAGCAGCTTTATGATGTCATTAAGGCTCGATGGTGACACGCGCACCCGGAACAAGGACCACAGGTTGTTAGCGGCCATTTTTCCATCAGTCTCCACTGGAGCTAGAAGTGAGCAGACAGATACTCCTATAGACGCTGCTGGAGCCAGATCATTTGTCTCTGTGATGGACAACGTTTGAAATTCGCCCTTAAGCGGGAGACGGCAGCCTACAACAGTCAAATTGATTGCTGCTTATCACTTCTTTTGTGGTAGGTACAGTTATTCCAGATAGGGGAATGGGTAGGTTAAGTTATTCCAGGGAGGGGAATGCTTATGGGCAAGGCATTATGCTTGATCAGAGGCGGATGAAGTGGCAAAAAAGGCTCGGCCTACACCATGACCATGCCAATCGTCAACCCAAAGTAAATATGAGCCACACAGGTTGGTTGAAATAGCGCAACATGAATGATGGAACCTGTATCCAAGCGTCCCAGGATGCATTGCAGCGAAAACGTTCAACAATGTTCAGCGTGACCAATGTTTCTATCTTGGAAAATGAAATTGCATGCTGTATGGAGTGTTTTTGACATATCTTGCCTCAGGATTTGCTTGCAGTCCTACCATATCCCACAAAATGCAGAAGTGCAGTCAATGCAGCTTTTTACCTAAAATGGTAAAAATTGGTCAAAGCCTCATGCGGTTTATTACCTGCCCCTGGAATAACATCAATGGCAATTATAAGAATAATGCTGATAATAGTACAAATTTTGTATGTATGTTTTCAGCCCTACAAAACCATAACTATAGAAGTTTAAATTTATACGTAAAGCTAGATATTTGTAGAAATATCTATATTGATATATAACTATCTATTTATATAGCTAGATATATATCTATGCAGTAACATACATTAGATAGATAGATAGATAGATAGATAGATAGATAGATAGATAGATAGACTGTATATAAGCCTGCAAGTCTTGCACTTGAAGCAGCTTTATGATGTCATTAAGGCTCGATGGTGACACGCGCACCCGGAACAAGGACCACAGGTTGTTAGCGGCCATTTTTCCATCAGTCTCCACTGGAGCTAGAAGTGAGCAGACAGATACTCCTATAGACGCTGCTGGAGCCAGATCATTTGTCTCTGTGATGGACAACGTTTGAAATTCGCCCTTAAGCGGGAGACGGCAGCCTACAACAGTCAAATTGATTGCTGCTTATCACTTCTTTTGTGGTAGGTACAGTTATTCCAGATAGGGGAATGGGTAGGTTAAGTTATTCCAGGGAGGGGAATGCTTATGGGCAAGGCATTATGCTTGATCAGAGGCGGATGAAGTGGCAAAAAAGGCTCGGCCTACACCATGACCATGCCAATCGTCAACCCAAAGTAAATATGAGCCACACAGGTTGGTTGAAATAGCGCAACATGAATGATGGAACCTGTATCCAAGCGTCCCAGGATGCATTGCAGCGAAAACGTTCAACAATGTTCAGCGTGACCAATGTTTCTATCTTGGAAAATGAAATTGCATGCTGTATGGAGTGTTTTTGACATATCTTGTCTCAGGATTTGCTTGCAGTCCTACCATATCCCACAAAATGCAGAAGTGCAGTCAATGCAGCTTTTTACCTAAAATGGTAAAAATTGGTCAAAGCCTCATGCGGTTTATTACCTGCCCCTGGAATAACATCAATGGCAATTATAAGAATAATGCTGATAATAGTACAAATTTTGTATGTATGTTTTCAGCCCTACAAAACCATAACTATAGAAGTTTAAATTTATACGTAAAGCTAGATATTTGTAGAAATATCTATATTGATATATAACTATCTATTTATATAGCTAGATATATATCTATGCAGTAACATACATTAGATAGATAGATAGATAGATAGATAGACTGTATATAAGCCTGCAAGTCTTGCACTTGAAGCAGCTTTATGATGTCATTAAGGCTCGATGGTGACACGCGCACCCGGAACAAGGACCACAGGTTGTTAGCGGCCATTTTTCCATCAGTCTCCACTGGAGCTAGAAGTGAGCAGACAGATACTCCTATAGACGCTGCTGGAGCCAGATCATTTGTCTCTGTGATGGACAACGTTTGAAATTCGCCCTTAAGCGGGAGACGGCAGCCTACAACAGTCAAATTGATCGCTGCTTATCACTTCTTTTGTGGTAGGTACAGTTATTCCAGATAGGGGAATGGGTAGGTTAAATTATTCCAGGGTGGGGAATGCTTATGGGCAAGGCATTATGCTTGATCGGAGGCGGATGAAGTGGCAAAAAAGGCTCGGCCTACACCATGACCATGCCAATCGTCAACCCAAAGTGAATATGAGCCACACAGGTTGGTTGAAATAGCGCAACATGAATGATGGAACCTGTATCCAAGCGTCCCAGGATGCATTGCAGCGAAAACGTTCAACAATGTTCAGCGTGACCAATGTTTCTATCTTGGAAAATGAAATTGCATGCTGTATGGAGTGTTTTTGACATATCTTGTCTCAGGATTTGCTTGCAGTCCTACCATATCCCACAAAATGCAGAAGTGCAGTCAATGCAGCTTTTTACCTAAAATGGTAAAAATTGGTCAAAGCCTCATGCGGTTTATTACCTGCCCCTGGAATAACATCAATGGCAATTATAAGAATAATGCTGATAATAGTACAAATTTTGTATGTATGTTTTCAGCCCTACAAAACCATAACTATAGAAGTTTAAATTTATACGTAAAGCTAGATATTTGTAGAAATATCTATATTGATATATAACTATCTATTTATATAGCTAGATATATATCTATGCAGTAACATACATTAGATAGATAGATAGATAGATAGATAGACTGTATATAAGCCTGCAAGTCTTGCACTTGAAGCAGCTTTATGATGTCATTAAGGCTCGATGGTGACACGCGCACCCGGAACAAGGACCACAGGTTGTTAGCGGCCATTTTTCCATCAGTCTCCACTGGAGCTAGAAGTGAGCAGACAGATACTCCTATAGACGCTGCTGGAGCCAGATCATTTGTCTCTGTGATGGACAACGTTTGAAATTCGCCCTTAAGCGGGAGACGGCAGCCTACAACAGTCAAATTGATTGCTGCTTATCACTTCTTTTGTGGTAGGTACAGTTATTCCAGATAGGGGAATGGGTAGGTTAAGTTATTCCAGGGAGGGGAATGCTTATGGGCAAGGCATTATGCTTGATCAGAGGCGGATGAAGTGGCAAAAAAGGCTCGGCCTACACCATGACCATGCCAATCGTCAACCCAAAGTAAATATGAGCCACACAGGTTGGTTGAAATAGCGCAACATGAATGATGGAACCTGTATCCAAGCGTCCCAGGATGCATTGCAGCGAAAACGTTCAACAATGTTCAGCGTGACCAATGTTTCTATCTTGGAAAATGAAATTGCATGCTGTATGGAGTGTTTTTGACATATCTTGCCTCAGGATTTGCTTGCAGTCCTACCATATCCCACAAAATGCAGAAGTGCAGTCAATGCAGCTTTTTACCTAAAATGGTAAAAATTGGTCAAAGCCTCATGCGGTTTATTACCTGCCCCTGGAATAACATCAATGGCAATTATAAGAATAATGCTGATAATAGTACAAATTTTGTATGTATGTTTTCAGCCCTACAAAACCATAACTATAGAAGTTTAAATTTATACGTAAAGCTAGATATTTGTAGAAATATCTATATTGATATATAACTATCTATTTATATAGCTAGATATATATCTATGCAGTAACATACATTAGATAGATAGATAGATAGATAGATAGATAGATAGATAGATAGATAGATAGATAGATAGATAGACTGTATATAAGCCTGCAAGTCTTGCACTTGAAGCAGCTTTATGATGTCATTAAGGCTCGATGGTGACACGCGCACCCGGAACAAGGACCACAGGTTGTTAGCGGCCATTTTTCCATCAGTCTCCACTGGAGCTAGAAGTGAGCAGACAGATACTCCTATAGACGCTGCTGGAGCCAGATCATTTGTCTCTGTGATGGACAACGTTTGAAATTCGCCCTTAAGCGGGAGACGGCAGCCTACAACAGTCAAATTGATTGCTGCTTATCACTTCTTTTGTGGTAGGTACAGTTATTCCAGATAGGGGAATGGGTAGGTTAAGTTATTCCAGGGAGGGGAATGCTTATGGGCAAGGCATTATGCTTGATCAGAGGCGGATGAAGTGGCAAAAAAGGCTCGGCCTACACCATGACCATGCCAATCGTCAACCCAAAGTTAATATGAGCCACACAGGTTGGTTGAAATAGCGCAACATGAATGATGGAACCTGGATCCAAGCGTCCCAGGATGCATTGCAGCGAAAACGTTCAACAATGTTCAGCGTGACCAATGTTTCTATCTTGGAAAATGAAATTGCATGCTGTATGGAGTGTTTTTGACATATCTTGTCTCAGGATTTGCTTGCAGTCCTACCATATCCCACAAAATGCAGAAGTGCAGTCAATGCAGCTTTTTACCTAAAATGGTAAAAATTGGTCAAAGCCTCATGCGGTTTATTACCTGCCCCTGGAATAACATCAATGGCAATTATAAGAATAATGCTGATAATAGTACAAATTTTGTATGTATGTTTTCAGCCCTACAAAACCATAACTATAGAAGTTTAAATTTATACGTAAAGCTAGATATTTGTAGAAATATCTATATTGATATATAACTATCTATTTATATAGCTAGATATATATCTATGCAGTAACATACATTAGATAGATAGATAGATAGATAGATAGATAGATAGACTGTATATAAGCCTGCAAATCTTGCACTTGAAGCAGCTTTATGATGTCATTAAGGCTCGATGGTGACACGCGCACCCGGAACAAGGACCACAGGTTGTTAGCGGCCATTTTTCCATCAGTCTCCACTGGAGCTAGAAGTGAGCAGACAGATACTCCTATAGACGCTGCTGGAGCCAGATCATTTGTCTCTGTGATGGATAACGTTTGAAATTCGCCCTTAAGCGGGAGACGGCAGCCTACAACAGTCAAATTGATTGCTGCTTATCACTTCTTTTGTGGTAGGTACAGTTATTCCAGATAGGGGAATGGGTAGGTTAAGTTATTCCAGGGAGGGGAATGCTTATGGGCAAGGCATTATGCTTGATCAGAGGCGGATGAAGTGGCAAAAAAGGCTCGGGCTACACCATGACCATGCCAATCGTCAACCCAAAGTAAATATGAGCCACACAGGTTGTTTGAAATAGCGCAACATGAATGATGGAACCTGTATCCAAGCGTCCCAGGATGCATTGCAGCGAAAACGTTCAACAATGTTCAGCGTGACCAATGTTTCTATCTTGGAAAATGAAATTGCATGCTGTATGGAGTGTTTTTGACATATCTTGTCTCAGGATTTGCTTGCAGTCCTACCATATCCCACAAAATGCAGAAGTGCAGTCAATGCAGCTTTTTACCTAAAATGGTAAAAATTGGTCAAAGCCTCATGCGGTTTATTACCTGCCCCTGGAATAACATCAATGGCAATTATAAGAATAATGCTGATAATAGTACAAATTTTGTATGTATGTTTTCAGCCCTACAAAACCATAACTATAGAAGTTTAAATTTATACGTAAAGCTAGATATTTGTAGAAATATCTATATTGATATATAACTATCTATTTATATAGCTAGATATATATCTATGCAGTAACATACATTAGATAGATAGATAGATAGATAGATAGATAGATAGATAGATAGATAGATAGATAGACTGTATATAAGCCTGCAAGTCTTGCACTTGAAGCAGCTTTATGATGTCATTAAGGCTCGATGGTGACACGCGCACCCGGAACAAGGACCACAGGTTGTTAGCGGCCATTTTTCCATCAGTCTCCACTGGAGCTAGAAGTGAGCAGACAGATACTCCTATAGACGCTGCTGGAGCCAGATCATTTGTCTCTGTGATGGACAACGTTTGAAATTCGCCCTTAAGCGGGAGACGGCAGCCTACAACAGTCAAATTGATCGCTGCTTATCACTTCTTTTGTGGTAGGTACAGTTATTCCAGATAGGGGAATGGGTAGGTTAAATTATTCCAGGGTGGGGAATGCTTATGGGCAAGGCATTATGCTTGATCGGAGGCGGATGAAGTGGCAAAAAAGGCTCGGCCTACACCATGACCATGCCAATCGTCAACCCAAAGTGAATATGAGCCACACAGGTTGGTTGAAATAGCGCAACATGAATGATGGAACCTGTATCCAAGCGTCCCAGGATGCATTGCAGCGAAAACGTTCAACAATGTTCAGCGTGACCAATGTTTCTATCTTGGAAAATGAAATTGCATGCTGTATGGAGTGTTTTTGACATATCTTGTCTCAGGATTTGCTTGCAGTCCTACCATATCCCACAAAATGCAGAAGTGCAGTCAATGCAGCTTTTTACCTAAAATGGTAAAAATTGGTCAAAGCCTCATGCGGTTTATTACCTGCCCCTGGAATAACATCAATGGCAATTATAAGAATAATGCTGATAATAGTACAAATTTTGTATGTATGTTTTCAGCCCTACAAAACCATAACTATAGAAGTTTAAATTTATACGTAAAGCTAGATATTTGTAGAAATATCTATATTGATATATAACTATCTATTTATATAGCTAGATATATATCTATGCAGTAACATACATTAGATAGATAGATAGATAGATAGATAGATAGATAGATAGATAGATAGATAGATAGATAGACTGTATATAAGCCTGCAAGTCTTGCACTTGAAGCAGCTTTATGATGTCATTAAGGCTCGATGGTGACACGCGCACCCGGAACAAGGACCACAGGTTGTTAGCGGCCATTTTTCCATCAGTCTCCACTGGAGCTAGAAGTGAGCAGACAGATACTCCTATAGACGCTGCTGGAGCCAGATCATTTGTCTCTGTGATGGACAACGTTTGAAATTCGCCCTTAAGCGGGAGACGGCAGCCTACAACAGTCAAATTGATTGCTGCTTATCACTTCTTTTGTGGTAGGTACAGTTATTCCAGATAGGGGAATGGGTAGGTTAAGTTATTCCAGGGAGGGGAATGCTTATGGGCAAGGCATTATGCTTGATCAGAGGCGGATGAAGTGGCAAAAAAGGCTCGGCCTACACCATGACCATGCCAATCGTCAACCCAAAGTAAATATGAGCCACACAGGTTGGTTGAAATAGCGCAACATGAATGATGGAACCTGTATCCAAGCGTCCCAGGATGCATTGCAGCGAAAACGTTCAACAATGTTCAGCGTGACCAATGTTTCTATCTTGGAAAATGAAATTGCATGCTGTATGGAGTGTTTTTGACATATCTTGCCTCAGGATTTGCTTGCAGTCCTACCATATCCCACAAAATGCAGAAGTGCAGTCAATGCAGCTTTTTACCTAAAATGGTAAAAATTGGTCAAAGCCTCATGCGGTTTATTACCTGCCCCTGGAATAACATCAATGGCAATTATAAGAATAATGCTGATAATAGTACAAATTTTGTATGTATGTTTTCAGCCCTACAAAACCATAACTATAGAAGTTTAAATTTATACGTAAAGCTAGATATTTGTAGAAATATCTATATTGATATATAACTATCTATTTATATAGCTAGATATATATCTATGCAGTAACATACATTAGATAGATAGATAGATAGATAGATAGATAGATAGACTGTATATAAGCCTGCAAGTCTTGCACTTGAAGCAGCTTTATGATGTCATTAAGGCTCGATGGTGACACGCGCACCCGGAACAAGGACCACAGGTTGTTAGCGGCCATTTTTCCATCAGTCTCCACTGGAGCTAGAAGTGAGCAGACAGATACTCCTATAGACGCTGCTGGAGCCAGATCATTTGTCTCTGTGATGGACAACGTTTGAAATTCGCCCTTAAGCGGGAGACGGCAGCCTACAACAGTCAAATTGATTGCTGCTTATCACTTCTTTTGTGGTAGGTACAGTTATTCCAGATAGGGGAATGGGTAGGTTAAGTTATTCCAGGGAGGGGAATGCTTATGGGCAAGGCATTATGCTTGATCAGAGGCGGATGAAGTGGCAAAAAAGGCTCGGCCTACACCATGACCATGCCAATCGTCAACCCAAAGTAAATATGAGCCACACAGGTTGGTTGAAATAGCGCAACATGAATGATGGAACCTGGATCCAAGCGTCCCAGGATGCATTGCAGCGAAAACGTTCAACAATGTTCAGCGTGACCAATGTTTCTATCTTGGAAAATGAAATTGCATGCTGTATGGAGTGTTTTTGACATATCTTGTCTCAGGATTTGCTTGCAGTCCTACCATATCCCACAAAATGCAGAAGTGCAGTCAATGCAGCTTTTTACCTAAAATGGTAAAAATTGGTCAAAGCCTCATGCGGTTTATTACCTGCCCCTGGAATAACATCAAAGGCAATTATAAGAATAATGCTGATAATAGTACAAATTTTGTATGTATGTTTTCAGCCCTACAAAACCATAACTATAGAAGTTTAAATTTATACGTAAAGCTAGATATTTGTAGAAATATCTATATTGATATATAACTATCTATTTATATAGCTAGATATATATCTATGCAGTAACATACATTAGATAGATAGATAGATAGATAGATAGATAGATAGATAGATAGATAGATAGATAGATAGATAGACTGTATAAAAGCCTGCAAGTCTTGCACTTGAAGCAGCTTTATGATGTCATTAAGGCTCGATGGTGACACGCGCACCCGGAACAAGGACCACAGGTTGTTAGCGGCCATTTTTCCATCAGTCTCCACTGGAGCTAGAGGTGAGCAGACAGATACTCCTATAGACGCTGCTGGAGCCAGATCATTTGTCTCTGTGATGGACAACGTTTGAAATTCGCCCTTAAGCGGGAGACGGCAGCCTACAACAGTCAAATTGATCGCTGCTTATCACTTCTTTTGTGGTAGGTACAGTTATTCCAGATAGGGGAATGGGTAGGTTAAATTATTCCAGGGTGGGGAATGCTTATGGGCAAGGCATTATGCTTGATCGGAGGCAGATGAAGTGGCAAAAAAGGCTCGGCCTACACCATGACCATGCCAATCGTCAACCCAAAGTGAATATGAGCCACACAGGTTGGTTGAAATAGCGCAACATGAATGATGGAACCTGGATCCAAGCGTCCCAGGATGCATTGCAGCGAAAACGTTCAACAATGTTCAGCGTGACCAATGTTTCTATCTTGGAAAATGAAATTGCATGCTGTATGGAGTGTTTTTGACATATCTTGTCTCAGGATTTGCTTGCAGTCCTACCATATCCCACAAAATGCAGAAGTGCAGTCAATGCAGCTTTTTACCTAAAATGGTAAAAATTGGTCAAAGCCTCATGCGGTTTATTACCTGCCCCTGGAATAACATCAAAGGCAATTATAAGAATAATGCTGATAATAGTACAAATTTTGTATGTATGTTTTCAGCCCTACAAAACCATAACTATAGAAGTTTAAATTTATACGTAAAGCTAGATATTTGTAGAAATATCTATATTGATATATAACTATCTATTTATATAGCTAGATATATATCTATGCAGTAACATACATTAGATAGATAGATAGATAGATAGATAGATAGATAGATAGATAGACTGTATAAAAGCCTGCAAGTCTTGCACTTGAAGCAGCTTTATGATGTCATTAAGGCTCGATGGTGACACGCGCACCCGGAACAAGGACCACAGGTTGTTAGCGGCCATTTTTCCATCAGTCTCCACTGGAGCTAGAAGTGAGCAGACAGATACTCCTATAGACGCTGCTGGAGCCAGATCATTTGTCTCTGTGATGGACAACGTTTGAAATTCGCCCTTAAGCGGGAGACGGCAGCCTACAACAGTCAAATTGATCGCTGCTTATCACTTCTTTTGTGGTAGGTACAGTTATTCCAGATAGGGGAATGGGTAGGTTAAGTTATTCCAGGGAGGGGAATGCTTATGGGCAAGGCATTATGCTTGATCGGAGGCGGATGAAGTGGCAAAAAAGGCTCGGCCTACACCATGACCATGCCAATCGTCAACCCAAAGTGAATATGAGCCACACAGGTTGGTTGAAATAGCGCAACATGAATGATGGAACCTGGATCCAAGCGTCCCAGGATGCATTGCAGCGAAAACGTTCAACAATGTTCAGCGTGACCAATGTTTCTATCTTGGAAAATGGAATTGCATGCTGTATGGAGTGTTTTTGACATATCTTGTCTCAGGATTTGCTTGCAGTCCTACCATATCCCACAAAATGCAGAAGTACAGTCAATGCAGCTTTTTACCTAAAATGGTAAAAATTGGTCAAAGACTCATGCGGTTTATTACCTGCCCCTGGAATAACATCAATGGCAATTATAAGAATAATGCTGATAATAATACAAATTTTGTATGTATGTTTTCAGCCCTACAAAACCATAACTATAGAAGTTTAAATTTATACGTAAAGCTAGATATTTGTAGAAATATCTATATTGATATATAGCTATCTATTTATATAGCTAGATATATATCTATGCAGTAACATACATTAGATAATAGATAGATAGATAGATAGACTGTATATAAGCCTGCAAGTCTTGCACTTGAAGCAGCTTTATGATGTCATTAAGGCTCGATGGTGACACGCGCACCCGGAACAAGGACCACAGGTTGTTAGCGGCCATTTTTCCATCAGTCTCCACTGGAGCTAGAAGTGAGCAGACAGATACTCCTATAGACGCTGCTGGAGCCAGATCATTTGTCTCTGTGATGGACAACGTTTGAAATTCGCCCTTAAGCGGGAGACGGCAGCCTACAACAGTCAAATTGATTGCTGCTTATCACTTCTTTTGTGGTAGGTACAGTTATTCCAGATAGGGGAATGGGTAGGTTAAGTTATTCCAGGGAGGGGAATACTTATGGGCAAGGCATTATGCTTGATCAGAGGCGGATGAAGTGGCAAAAAAGGCTCGGCCTACACCATGACCATGCCAATCGTCAACCCAAAGTGAATATGAGCCACACAGGTTGGTTGAAATAGCGCAACATGAATGATGGAACCTGTATCCAAGCGTCCCAGGATGCATTGCAGCGAAAACGTTCAACAATGTTCAGCGTGACCAATGTTTCTATCTTAGAAAATGAAATTGCATGCTGTATGGAGTGTTTTTGACATATCTTGTCTCAGGATTTGCTTGCAGTCCTACCATATCCCACAAAATGCAGAAGTGCAGTCAATGCAGCTTTTTACCTAAAATGGTAAAAATTGGTCAAAGCCTCATGCGGTTTATTACCTGCCCCTGGAATAACATCAATGGCAATTATAAGAATAATGCTGATAATAGTACAAATTTTGTATGTATGTTTTCAGCCCTACAAAACCATAACTATAGAAGTTTAAATTTATACGTAAAGCTAGATATTTGTAGAAATATCTATATTGATATATAACTATCTATTTATATAGCTAGATATATATCTATGCAGTAACATACATTAGATAGATAGATAGATAGATAGATAGATAGATAGATAGATAGATAGATAGATAGACTGTATATAAGCCTGCAAGTCTTGCACTTGAAGCAGCTTTATGATGTCATTAAGGCTCGATGGTGACACGCGCACCCGGAACAAGGACCACAGGTTGTTAGCGGCCATTTTTCCATCAGTCTCCACTGGAGCTAGAAGTGAGCAGACAGATACTCCTATAGACGCTGCTGGAGCCAGATCATTTGTCTCTGTGATGGACAACGTTTGAAATTCGCCCTTAAGCGGGAGACGGCAGCCTACAACAGTCAAATTGATTGCTGCTTATCACTTCTTTTGTGGTAGGTACAGTTATTCCAGATAGGGGAATGGGTAGGTTAAGTTATTCCAGGGAGGGGAATGCTTATGGGCAAGGCATTATGCTTGATCAGAGGCGGATGAAGTGGCAAAAAAGGCTCGGCCTACACCATGACCATGCCAATCGTCAACCCAAAGTAAATATGAGCCACACAGGTTGGTTGAAATAGCGCAACATGAATGATGGAACCTGTATCCAAGCGTCCCAGGATGCATTGCAGCGAAAACGTTCAACAATGTTCAGCGTGACCAATGTTTCTATCTTGGAAAATGAAATTGCATGCTGTATGGAGTGTTTTTGACATATCTTGTCTCAGGATTTGCTTGCAGTCCTACCATATCCCACAAAATGCAGAAGTGCAGTCAATGCAGCTTTTTACCTAAAATGGTAAAAATTGGTCAAAGCCTCATGCGGTTTATTACCTGCCCCTGGAATAACATCAATGGCAATTATAAGAATAATGCTGATAATAGTACAAATTTTGTATGTATGTTTTCAGCCCTACAAAACCATAACTATAGAAGTTTAAATTTATACGTAAAGCTAGATATTTGTAGAAATATCTATATTGATATATAACTATCTATTTATATAGCTAGATATATATCTATGCAGTAACATACATTAGATAGATAGATAGATAGATAGATAGATAGATAGATAGATAGATAGATAGATAGATAGATAGATAGACTGTATATAAGCCTGCAAGTCTTGCACTTGAAGCAGCTTTATGATGTCATTAAGGCTCGATGGTGACACGCGCACCCGGAACAAGGACCACAGGTTGTTAGCGGCCATTTTTCCATCAGTCTCCACTGGAGCTAGAAGTGAGCAGACAGATACTCCTATAGACGCTGCTGGAGCCAGATCATTTGTCTCTGTGATGGACAACGTTTGAAATTCGCCCTTAAGCGGGAGACGGCAGCCTACAACAGTCAAATTGATCGCTGCTTATCACTTCTTTTGTGGTAGGTACAGTTATTCCAGATAGGGGAATGGGTAGGTTAAATTATTCCAGGGTGGGGAATGCTTATGGGCAAGGCATTATGCTTGATCGGAGGCGGATGAAGTGGCAAAAAAGGCTCGGCCTACACCATGACCATGCCAATCGTCAACCCAAAGTGAATATGAGCCACACAGGTTGGTTGAAATAGCGCAACATGAATGATGGAACCTGTATCCAAGCGTCCCAGGATGCATTGCAGCGAAAACGTTCAACAATGTTCAGCGTGACCAATGTTTCTATCTTGGAAAATGAAATTGCATGCTGTATGGAGTGTTTTTGACATATCTTGTCTCAGGATTTGCTTGCAGTCCTACCATATCCCACAAAATGCAGAAGTGCAGTCAATGCAGCTTTTTACCTAAAATGGTAAAAATTGGTCAAAGCCTCATGCGGTTTATTACCTGCCCCTGGAATAACATCAATGGCAATTATAAGAATAATGCTGATAATAGTACAAATTTTGTATGTATGTTTTCAGCCCTACAAAACCATAACTATAGAAGTTTAAATTTATACGTAAAGCTAGATATTTGTAGAAATATCTATATTGATATATAACTATCTATTTATATAGCTAGATATATATCTATGCAGTAACATACATTAGATAGATAGATAGATAGATAGATAGATAGATAGATAGATAGACTGTATATAAGCCTGCAAGTCTTGCACTTGAAGCAGCTTTATGATGTCATTAAGGCTCGATGGTGACACGCGCACCCGGAACAAGGACCACAGGTTGTTAGCGGCCATTTTTCCATCAGTCTCCACTGGAGCTAGAAGTGAGCAGACAGATACTCCTATAGACGCTGCTGGAGCCAGATCATTTGTCTCTGTGATGGACAACGTTTGAAATTCGCCCTTAAGCGGGAGACGGCAGCCTACAACAGTCAAATTGATCGCTGCTTATCACTTCTTTTGTGGTAGGTACAGTTATTCCAGATAGGGGAATGGGTAGGTTAAATTATTCCAGGGTGGGGAATGCTTATGGGCAAGGCATTATGCTTGATCGGAGGCGGATGAAGTGGCAAAAAAGGCTCGGCCTACACCATGACCATGCCAATCGTCAACCGAAAGTGAATATGAGCCACACAGGTTGGTTGAAATAGCGCAACATGAATGATGGAACCTGTATCCAAGCGTCCCAGGATGCATTGCAGCGAAAACGTTCAACAATGTTCAGCGTGACCAATGTTTCTATCTTGGAAAATGAAATTGCATGCTGTATGGAGTGTTTTTGACATATCTTGTCTCAGGATTTGCTTGCAGTCCTACCATATCCCACAAAATGCAGAAGTGCAGTCAATGCAGCTTTTTACCTAAAATGGTAAAAATTGGTCAAAGCCTCATGCGGTTTATTACCTGCCCCTGGAATAACATCAATGGCAATTATAAGAATAATGCTGATAATAGTACAAATTTTGTATGTATGTTTTCAGCCCTACAAAACCATAACTATAGAAGTTTAAATTTATACGTAAAGCTAGATATTTGTAGAAATATCTATATTGATATATAACTATCTATTTATATAGCTAGATATATATCTATGCAGTAACATACATTAGATAGATAGATAGATAGATAGATAGATAGATAGATAGATAGATAGATAGATAGATAGATAGACTGTATATAAGCCTGCAAGTCTTGCACTTGAAGCAGGCTTTATGATGTCATTAAGGCTCGATGGTGACACGCGCACCCGGAACAAGGACCACAGGTTGTTAGCGGCCATTTTTCCATCAGTCTCCACTGGAGCTAGAAGTGAGCAGACAGATACTCCTATAGACGCTGCTGGAGCCAGATCATTTGTCTCTGTGATGGACAACGTTTGAAATTCGCCCTTAAGCGGGAGACGGCAGCCTACAACAGTCAAATTGATCGCTGCTTATCACTTCTTTTGTGGTAGGTACAGTTATTCCAGATAGGGGAATGGGTAGGTTAAATTATTCCAGGGTGGGGAATGCTTATGGGCAAGGCATTATGCTTGATCGGAGGCGGATGAAGTGGCAAAAAAGGCTCGGCCTACACCATGACCATGCCAATCGTCAACCGAAAGTGAATATGAGCCACACAGGTTGGTTGAAATAGCGCAACATGAATGATGGAACCTGTATCCAAGCGTCCCAGGATGCATTGCAGCGAAAACGTTCAACAATGTTCAGCGTGACCAATGTTTCTATCTTGGAAAATGAAATTGCATGCTGTATGGAGTGTTTTTGACATATCTTGTCTCAGGATTTGCTTGCAGTCCTACCATATCCCACAAAATGCAGAAGTGCAGTCAATGCAGCTTTTTACCTAAAATGGTAAAAATTGGTCAAAGCCTCATGCGGTTTATTACCTGCCCCTGGAATAACATCAATGGCAATTATAAGAATAATGCTGATAATAGTACAAATTTTGTATGTATGTTTTCAGCCCTACAAAACCATAACTATAGAAGTTTAAATTTATACGTAAAGCTAGATATTTGTAGAAATATCTATATTGATATATAACTATCTATTTATATAGCTAGATATATATCTATGCAGTAACATACATTAGATAGATAGATAGATAGATAGATAGATAGATAGATAGATAGATAGATAGATAGATAGATAGACTGTATATAAGCCTGCAAGTCTTGCACTTGAAGCAGCTTTATGATGTCATTAAGGCTCGATGGTGACACGCGCACCCGGAACAAGGACCACAGGTTGTTAGCGGCCATTTTTCCATCAGTCTCCACTGGAGCTAGAAGTGAGCAGACAGATACTCCTATAGACGCTGCTGGAGCCAGATCATTTGTCTCTGTGATGGACAACGTTTGAAATTCGCCCTTAAGCGGGAGACGGCAGCCTACAACAGTCAAATTGATCGCTGCTTATCACTTCTTTTGTGGTAGGTACAGTTATTCCAGATAGGGGAATGGGTAGGTTAAATTATTCCAGGGTGGGGAATGCTTATGGGCAAGGCATTATGCTTGATCGGAGGCGGATGAAGTGGCAAAAAAGGCTCGGCCTACACCATGACCATGCCAATCGTCAACCGAAAGTGAATATGAGCCACACAGGTTGGTTGAAATAGCGCAACATGAATGATGGAACCTGTATCCAAGCGTCCCAGGATGCATTGCAGCGAAAACGTTCAACAATGTTCAGCGTGACCAATGTTTCTATCTTGGAAAATGAAATTGCATGCTGTATGGAGTGTTTTTGACATATCTTGTCTCAGGATTTGCTTGCAGTCCTACCATATCCCACAAAATGCAGAAGTGCAGTCAATGCAGCTTTTTACCTAAAATGGTAAAAATTGGTCAAAGCCTCATGCGGTTTATTACCTGCCCCTGGAATAACATCAATGGCAATTATAAGAATAATGCTGATAATAGTACAAATTTTGTATGTATGTTTTCAGCCCTACAAAACCATAACTATAGAAGTTTAAATTTATACGTAAAGCTAGATATTTGTAGAAATATCTATATTGATATATAACTATCTATTTATATAGCTAGATATATATCTATGCAGTAACATACATTAGATAGATAGATAGATAGATAGATAGATAGATAGATAGACTGTATATAAGCCTGCAAGTCTTGCACTTGAAGCAGCTTTATGATGTCATTAAGGCTCGATGGTGACACGCGCACCCGGAACAAGGACCACAGGTTGTTAGCGGCCATTTTTCCATCAGTCTCCACTGGAGCTAGAAGTGAGCAGACAGATACTCCTATAGACGCTGCTGGAGCCAGATCATTTGTCTCTGTGATGGACAACGTTTGAAATTCGCCCTTAAGCGGGAGACGGCAGCCTACAACAGTCAAATTGATTGCTGCTTATCACTTCTTTTGTGGTAGGTACAGTTATTCCAGATAGGGGAATGGGTAGGTTAAGTTATTCCAGGGAGGGGAATGCTTATGGGCAAGGCATTATGCTTGATCAGAGGCGGATGAAGTGGCAAAAAAGGCTCGGCCTACACCATGACCATGCCAATCGTCAACCCAAAGTAAATATGAGCCACACAGGTTGGTTGAAATAGCGCAACATGAATGATGGAACCTGTATCCAAGCGTCCCAGGATGCATTGCAGCGAAAACGTTCAACAATGTTCAGCGTGACCAATGTTTCTATCTTGGAAAATGAAATTGCATGCTGTATGGAGTGTTTTTGACATATCTTGTCTCAGGATTTGCTTGCAGTCCTACCATATCCCACAAAATGCAGAAGTGCAGTCAATGCAGCTTTTTACCTAAAATGGTAAAAATTGGTCAAAGCCTCATGCGGTTTATTACCTGCCCCTGGAATAACATCAATGGCAATTATAAGAATAATGCTGATAATAGTACAAATTTTGTATGTATGTTTTCAGCCCTACAAAACCATAACTATAGAAGTTTAAATTTATACGTAAAGCTAGATATTTGTAGAAATATCTATATTGATATATAACTATCTATTTATATAGCTAGATATATATCTATGCAGTAACATACATTAGATAGATAGATAGATAGATAGATAGATAGATAGACTGTATATAAGCCTGCAAGTCTTGCACTTGAAGCAGCTTTATGATGTCATTAAGGCTCGATGGTGACACGCGCACCCGGAACAAGGACCACAGGTTGTTAGCGGCCATTTTTCCATCAGTCTCCACTGGAGCTAGAAGTGAGCAGACAGATACTCCTATAGACGCTGCTGGAGCCAGATCATTTGTCTCTGTGATGGACAACGTTTGAAATTCGCCCTTAAGCGGGAGACGGCAGCCTACAACAGTCAAATTGATCGCTGCTTATCACTTCTTTTGTGGTAGGTACAGTTATTCCAGATAGGGGAATGGGTAGGTTAAATTATTCCAGGGTGGGGAATGCTTATGGGCAAGGCATTATGCTTGATCGGAGGCGGATGAAGTGGCAAAAAAGGCTCGGCCTACACCATGACCATGCCAATCGTCAACCCAAAGTGAATATGAGCCACACAGGTTGGTTGAAATAGCGCAACATGAATGATGGAACCTGTATCCAAGCGTCCCAGGATGCATTGCAGCGAAAACGTTCAACAATGTTCAGCGTGACCAATGTTTCTATCTTGGAAAATGAAATTGCATGCTGTATGGAGTGTTTTTGACATATCTTGTCTCAGGATTTGCTTGCAGTCCTACCATATCCCACAAAATGCAGAAGTGCAGTCAATGCAGCTTTTTACCTAAAATGGTAAAAATTGGTCAAAGCCTCATGCGGTTTATTACCTGCCCCTGGAATAACATCAATGGCAATTATAAGAATAATGCTGATAATAGTACAAATTTTGTATGTATGTTTTCAGCCCTACAAAACCATAACTATAGAAGTTTAAATTTATACGTAAAGCTAGATATTTGTAGAAATATCTATATTGATATATAACTATCTATTTATATAGCTAGATATATATCTATGCAGTAACATACATTAGATAGATAGATAGATAGATAGATAGATAGATAGATAGATAGATAGACTGTATATAAGCCTGCAAGTCTTGCACTTGAAGCAGCTTTATGATGTCATTAAGGCTCGATGGTGACACGCGCACCCGGAACAAGGACCACAGGTTGTTAGCGGCCATTTTTCCATCAGTCTCCACTGGAGCTAGAAGTGAGCAGACAGATACTCCTATAGACGCTGCTGGAGCCAGATCATTTGTCTCTGTGATGGACAACGTTTGAAATTCGCCCTTAAGCGGGAGACGGCAGCCTACAACAGTCAAATTGATCGCTGCTTATCACTTCTTTTGTGGTAGGTACAGTTATTCCAGATAGGGGAATGGGTAGGTTAAATTATTCCAGGGTGGGGAATGCTTATGGGCAAGGCATTATGCTTGATCGGAGGCGGATGAAGTGGCAAAAAAGGCTCGGCCTACACCATGACCATGCCAATCGTCAACCGAAAGTGAATATGAGCCACACAGGTTGGTTGAAATAGCGCAACATGAATGATGGAACCTGTATCCAAGCGTCCCAGGATGCATTGCAGCGAAAACGTTCAACAATGTTCAGCGTGACCAATGTTTCTATCTTGGAAAATGAAATTGCATGCTGTATGGAGTGTTTTTGACATATCTTGTCTCAGGATTTGCTTGCAGTCCTACCATATCCCACAAAATGCAGAAGTGCAGTCAATGCAGCTTTTTACCTAAAATGGTAAAAATTGGTCAAAGCCTCATGCGGTTTATTACCTGCCCCTGGAATAACATCAATGGCAATTATAAGAATAATGCTGATAATAGTACAAATTTTGTATGTATGTTTTCAGCCCTACAAAACCATAACTATAGAAGTTTAAATTTATACGTAAAGCTAGATATTTGTAGAAATATCTATATTGATATATAACTATCTATTTATATAGCTAGATATATATCTATGCAGTAACATACATTAGATAGATAGATAGATAGATAGATAGATAGATAGATAGATAGATAGATAGATAGATAGATAGATAGATAGACTGTATATAAGCCTGCAAGTCTTGCACTTGAAGCAGGCTTTATGATGTCATTAAGGCTCGATGGTGACACGCGCACCCGGAACAAGGACCACAGGTTGTTAGCGGCCATTTTTCCATCAGTCTCCACTGGAGCTAGAAGTGAGCAGACAGATACTCCTATAGACGCTGCTGGAGCCAGATCATTTGTCTCTGTGATGGACAACGTTTGAAATTCGCCCTTAAGCGGGAGACGGCAGCCTACAACAGTCAAATTGATCGCTGCTTATCACTTCTTTTGTGGTAGGTACAGTTATTCCAGATAGGGGAATGGGTAGGTTAAATTATTCCAGGGTGGGGAATGCTTATGGGCAAGGCATTATGCTTGATCGGAGGCGGATGAAGTGGCAAAAAAGGCTCGGCCTACACCATGACCATGCCAATCGTCAACCGAAAGTGAATATGAGCCACACAGGTTGGTTGAAATAGCGCAACATGAATGATGGAACCTGTATCCAAGCGTCCCAGGATGCATTGCAGCGAAAACGTTCAACAATGTTCAGCGTGACCAATGTTTCTATCTTGGAAAATGAAATTGCATGCTGTATGGAGTGTTTTTGACATATCTTGTCTCAGGATTTGCTTGCAGTCCTACCATATCCCACAAAATGCAGAAGTGCAGTCAATGCAGCTTTTTACCTAAAATGGTAAAAATTGGTCAAAGCCTCATGCGGTTTATTACCTGCCCCTGGAATAACATCAATGGCAATTATAAGAATAATGCTGATAATAGTACAAATTTTGTATGTATGTTTTCAGCCCTACAAAACCATAACTATAGAAGTTTAAATTTATACGTAAAGCTAGATATTTGTAGAAATATCTATATTGATATATAACTATCTATTTATATAGCTAGATATATATCTATGCAGTAACATACATTAGATAGATAGATAGATAGATAGATAGATAGATAGATAGATAGATAGATAGATAGATAGACTGTATATAAGCCTGCAAGTCTTGCACTTGAAGCAGCTTTATGATGTCATTAAGGCTCGATGGTGACACGCGCACCCGGAACAAGGACCACAGGTTGTTAGCGGCCATTTTTCCATCAGTCTCCACTGGAGCTAGAAGTGAGCAGACAGATACTCCTATAGACGCTGCTGGAGCCAGATCATTTGTCTCTGTGATGGACAACGTTTGAAATTCGCCCTTAAGCGGGAGACGGCAGCCTACAACAGTCAAATTGATCGCTGCTTATCACTTCTTTTGTGGTAGGTACAGTTATTCCAGATAGGGGAATGGGTAGGTTAAATTATTCCAGGGTGGGGAATGCTTATGGGCAAGGCATTATGCTTGATCGGAGGCGGATGAAGTGGCAAAAAAGGCTCGGCCTACACCATGACCATGCCAATCGTCAACCGAAAGTGAATATGAGCCACACAGGTTGGTTGAAATAGCGCAACATGAATGATGGAACCTGTATCCAAGCGTCCCAGGATGCATTGCAGCGAAAACGTTCAACAATGTTCAGCGTGACCAATGTTTCTATCTTGGAAAATGAAATTGCATGCTGTATGGAGTGTTTTTGACATATCTTGTCTCAGGATTTGCTTGCAGTCCTACCATATCCCACAAAATGCAGAAGTGCAGTCAATGCAGCTTTTTACCTAAAATGGTAAAAATTGGTCAAAGCCTCATGCGGTTTATTACCTGCCCCTGGAATAACATCAATGGCAATTATAAGAATAATGCTGATAATAGTACAAATTTTGTATGTATGTTTTCAGCCCTACAAAACCATAACTATAGAAGTTTAAATTTATACGTAAAGCTAGATATTTGTAGAAATATCTATATTGATATATAACTATCTATTTATATAGCTAGATATATATCTATGCAGTAACATACATTAGATAGATAGATAGATAGATAGATAGATAGATAGATAGACTGTATATAAGCCTGCAAGTCTTGCACTTGAAGCAGCTTTATGATGTCATTAAGGCTCGATGGTGACACGCGCACCCGGAACAAGGACCACAGGTTGTTAGCGGCCATTTTTCCATCAGTCTCCACTGGAGCTAGAAGTGAGCAGACAGATACTCCTATAGACGCTGCTGGAGCCAGATCATTTGTCTCTGTGATGGACAACGTTTGAAATTCGCCCTTAAGCGGGAGACGGCAGCCTACAACAGTCAAATTGATTGCTGCTTATCACTTCTTTTGTGGTAGGTACAGTTATTCCAGATAGGGGAATGGGTAGGTTAAGTTATTCCAGGGAGGGGAATGCTTATGGGCAAGGCATTATGCTTGATCAGAGGCGGATGAAGTGGCAAAAAAGGCTCGGCCTACACCATGACCATGCCAATCGTCAACCCAAAGTAAATATGAGCCACACAGGTTGGTTGAAATAGCGCAACATGAATGATGGAACCTGTATCCAAGCGTCCCAGGATGCATTGCAGCGAAAACGTTCAACAATGTTCAGCGTGACCAATGTTTCTATCTTGGAAAATGAAATTGCATGCTGTATGGAGTGTTTTTGACATATCTTGTCTCAGGATTTGCTTGCAGTCCTACCATATCCCACAAAATGCAGAAGTGCAGTCAATGCAGCTTTTTACCTAAAATGGTAAAAATTGGTCAAAGCCTCATGCGGTTTATTACCTGCCCCTGGAATAACATCAATGGCAATTATAAGAATAATGCTGATAATAGTACAAATTTTGTATGTATGTTTTCAGCCCTACAAAACCATAACTATAGAAGTTTAAATTTATACGTAAAGCTAGATATTTGTAGAAATATCTATATTGATATATAACTATCTATTTATATAGCTAGATATATATCTATGCAGTAACATACATTAGATAGATAGATAGATAGATAGATAGATAGATAGACTGTATATAAGCCTGCAAGTCTTGCACTTGAAGCAGCTTTATGATGTCATTAAGGCTCGATGGTGACACGCGCACCCGGAACAAGGACCACAGGTTGTTAGCGGCCATTTTTCCATCAGTCTCCACTGGAGCTAGAAGTGAGCAGACAGATACTCCTATAGACGCTGCTGGAGCCAGATCATTTGTCTCTGTGATGGACAACGTTTGAAATTCGCCCTTAAGCGGGAGACGGCAGCCTACAACAGTCAAATTGATCGCTGCTTATCACTTCTTTTGTGGTAGGTACAGTTATTCCAGATAGGGGAATGGGTAGGTTAAATTATTCCAGGGTGGGGAATGCTTATGGGCAAGGCATTATGCTTGATCGGAGGCAGATGAAGTGGCAAAAAAGGCTCGGCCTACACCATGACCATGCCAATCGTCAACCCAAAGTGAATATGAGCCACACAGGTTGGTTGAAATAGCGCAACATGAATGATGGAACCTGGATCCAAGCGTCCCAGGATGCATTGCAGCGAAAACGTTCAACAATGTTCAGCGTGACCAATGTTTCTATCTTGGAAAATGAAATTGCATGCTGTATGGAGTGTTTTTGACATATCTTGTCTCAGGATTTGCTTGCAGTCCTACCATATCCCACAAAATGCAGAAGTGCAGTCAATGCAGCTTTTTACCTAAAATGGTAAAAATTGGTCAAAGCCTCATGCGGTTTATTACCTGCCCCTGGAATAACATCAAAGGCAATTATAAGAATAATGCTGATAATAGTACAAATTTTGTATGTATGTTTTCAGCCCTACAAAACCATAACTATAGAAGTTTAAATTTATACGTAAAGCTAGATATTTGTAGAAATATCTATATTGATATATAACTATCTATTTATATAGCTAGATATATATCTATGCAGTAACATACATTAGATAGATAGATAGATAGATAGATAGATAGATAGATAGATAGATAGATAGACTGTATAAAAGCCTGCAAGTCTTGCACTTGAAGCAGCTTTATGATGTCATTAAGGCTCGATGGTGACACGCGCACCCGGAACAAGGACCACAGGTTGTTAGCGGCCATTTTTCCATCAGTCTCCACTGGAGCTAGAGGTGAGCAGACAGATACTCCTATAGACGCTGCTGGAGCCAGATCATTTGTCTCTGTGATGGACAACGTTTGAAATTCGCCCTTAAGCGGGAGACGGCAGCCTACAACAGTCAAATTGATCGCTGCTTATCACTTCTTTTGTGGTAGGTACAGTTATTCCAGATAGGGGAATGGGTAGGTTAAATTATTCCAGGGTGGGGAATGCTTATGGGCAAGGCATTATGCTTGATCGGAGGCAGATGAAGTGGCAAAAAAGGCTCGGCCTACACCATGACCATGCCAATCGTCAACCCAAAGTGAATATGAGCCACACAGGTTGGTTGAAATAGCGCAACATGAATGATGGAACCTGGATCCAAGCGTCCCAGGATGCATTGCAGCGAAAACGTTCAACAATGTTCAGCGTGACCAATGTTTCTATCTTGGAAAATGAAATTGCATGCTGTATGGAGTGTTTTTGACATATCTTGTCTCAGGATTTGCTTGCAGTCCTACCATATCCCACAAAATGCAGAAGTGCAGTCAATGCAGCTTTTTACCTAAAATGGTAAAAATTGGTCAAAGCCTCATGCGGTTTATTACCTGCCCCTGGAATAACATCAAAGGCAATTATAAGAATAATGCTGATAATAGTACAAATTTTGTATGTATGTTTTCAGCCCTACAAAACCATAACTATAGAAGTTTAAATTTATACGTAAAGCTAGATATTTGTAGAAATATCTATATTGATATATAACTATCTATTTATATAGCTAGATATATATCTATGCAGTAACATACATTAGATAGATAGATAGATAGATAGATAGATAGATAGATAGACTGTATAAAAGCCTGCAAGTCTTGCACTTGAAGCAGCTTTATGATGTCATTAAGGCTCGATGGTGACACGCGCACCCGGAACAAGGACCACAGGTTGTTAGCGGCCATTTTTCCATCAGTCTCCACTGGAGCTAGAAGTGAGCAGACAGATACTCCTATAGACGCTGCTGGAGCCAGATCATTTGTCTCTGTGATGGACAACGTTTGAAATTCGCCCTTAAGCGGGAGACGGCAGCCTACAACAGTCAAATTGATCGCTGCTTATCACTTCTTTTGTGGTAGGTACAGTTATTCCAGATAGGGGAATGGGTAGGTTAAGTTATTCCAGGGAGGGGAATGCTTATGGGCAAGGCATTATGCTTGATCGGAGGCGGATGAAGTGGCAAAAAAGGCTCGGCCTACACCATGACCATGCCAATCGTCAACCCAAAGTGAATATGAGCCACACAGGTTGGTTGAAATAGCGCAACATGAATGATGGAACCTGGATCCAAGCGTCCCAGGATGCATTGCAGCGAAAACGTTCAACAATGTTCAGCGTGACCAATGTTTCTATCTTGGAAAATGGAATTGCATGCTGTATGGAGTGTTTTTGACATATCTTGTCTCAGGATTTGCTTGCAGTCCTACCATATCCCACAAAATGCAGAAGTACAGTCAATGCAGCTTTTTACCTAAAATGGTAAAAATTGGTCAAAGACTCATGCGGTTTATTACCTGCCCCTGGAATAACATCAATGGCAATTATAAGAATAATGCTGATAATAATACAAATTTTGTATGTATGTTTTCAGCCCTACAAAACCATAACTATAGAAGTTTAAATTTATACGTAAAGCTAGATATTTGTAGAAATATCTATATTGATATATAGCTATCTATTTATATAGCTAGATATATATCTATGCAGTAACATACATTAGATAATAGATAGATAGATAGATAGACTGTATATAAGCCTGCAAGTCTTGCACTTGAAGCAGCTTTATGATGTCATTAAGGCTCGATGGTGACACGCGCACCCGGAACAAGGACCACAGGTTGTTAGCGGCCATTTTTCCATCAGTCTCCACTGGAGCTAGAAGTGAGCAGACAGATACTCCTATAGACGCTGCTGGAGCCAGATCATTTGTCTCTGTGATGGACAACGTTTGAAATTCGCCCTTAAGCGGGAGACGGCAGCCTACAACAGTCAAATTGATTGCTGCTTATCACTTCTTTTGTGGTAGGTACAGTTATTCCAGATAGGGGAATGGGTAGGTTAAGTTATTCCAGGGAGGGGAATACTTATGGGCAAGGCATTATGCTTGATCAGAGGCGGATGAAGTGGCAAAAAAGGCTCGGCCTACACCATGACCATGCCAATCGTCAACCCAAAGTGAATATGAGCCACACAGGTTGGTTGAAATAGCGCAACATGAATGATGGAACCTGTATCCAAGCGTCCCAGGATGCATTGCAGCGAAAACGTTCAACAATGTTCAGCGTGACCAATGTTTCTATCTTAGAAAATGAAATTGCATGCTGTATGGAGTGTTTTTGACATATCTTGTCTCAGGATTTGCTTGCAGTCCTACCATATCCCACAAAATGCAGAAGTGCAGTCAATGCAGCTTTTTACCTAAAATGGTAAAAATTGGTCAAAGCCTCATGCGGTTTATTACCTGCCCCTGGAATAACATCAATGGCAATTATAAGAATAATGCTGATAATAGTACAAATTTTGTATGTATGTTTTCAGCCCTACAAAACCATAACTATAGAAGTTTAAATTTATACGTAAAGCTAGATATTTGTAGAAATATCTATATTGATATATAACTATCTATTTATATAGCTAGATATATATCTATGCAGTAACATACATTAGATAGATAGATAGATAGATAGATAGATAGATAGATAGATAGATAGATAGATAGACTGTATATAAGCCTGCAAGTCTTGCACTTGAAGCAGCTTTATGATGTCATTAAGGCTCGATGGTGACACGCGCACCCGGAACAAGGACCACAGGTTGTTAGCGGCCATTTTTCCATCAGTCTCCACTGGAGCTAGAAGTGAGCAGACAGATACTCCTATAGACGCTGCTGGAGCCAGATCATTTGTCTCTGTGATGGACAACGTTTGAAATTCGCCCTTAAGCGGGAGACGGCAGCCTACAACAGTCAAATTGATTGCTGCTTATCACTTCTTTTGTGGTAGGTACAGTTATTCCAGATAGGGGAATGGGTAGGTTAAGTTATTCCAGGGAGGGGAATGCTTATGGGCAAGGCATTATGCTTGATCAGAGGCGGATGAAGTGGCAAAAAAGGCTCGGCCTACACCATGACCATGCCAATCGTCAACCCAAAGTAAATATGAGCCACACAGGTTGGTTGAAATAGCGCAACATGAATGATGGAACCTGTATCCAAGCGTCCCAGGATGCATTGCAGCGAAAACGTTCAACAATGTTCAGCGTGACCAATGTTTCTATCTTGGAAAATGAAATTGCATGCTGTATGGAGTGTTTTTGACATATCTTGTCTCAGGATTTGCTTGCAGTCCTACCATATCCCACAAAATGCAGAAGTGCAGTCAATGCAGCTTTTTACCTAAAATGGTAAAAATTGGTCAAAGCCTCATGCGGTTTATTACCTGCCCCTGGAATAACATCAATGGCAATTATAAGAATAATGCTGATAATAGTACAAATTTTGTATGTATGTTTTCAGCCCTACAAAACCATAACTATAGAAGTTTAAATTTATACGTAAAGCTAGATATTTGTAGAAATATCTATATTGATATATAACTATCTATTTATATAGCTAGATATATATCTATGCAGTAACATACATTAGATAGATAGATAGATAGATAGATAGATAGATAGATAGATAGATAGATAGATAGATAGATAGATAGATAGATAGACTGTATATAAGCCTGCAAGTCTTGCACTTGAAGCAGCTTTATGATGTCATTAAGGCTCGATGGTGACACGCGCACCCGGAACAAGGACCACAGGTTGTTAGCGGCCATTTTTCCATCAGTCTCCACTGGAGCTAGAAGTGAGCAGACAGATACTCCTATAGACGCTGCTGGAGCCAGATCATTTGTCTCTGTGATGGACAACGTTTGAAATTCGCCCTTAAGCGGGAGACGGCAGCCTACAACAGTCAAATTGATCGCTGCTTATCACTTCTTTTGTGGTAGGTACAGTTATTCCAGATAGGGGAATGGGTAGGTTAAATTATTCCAGGGTGGGGAATGCTTATGGGCAAGGCATTATGCTTGATCGGAGGCGGATGAAGTGGCAAAAAAGGCTCGGCCTACACCATGACCATGCCAATCGTCAACCCAAAGTGAATATGAGCCACACAGGTTGGTTGAAATAGCGCAACATGAATGATGGAACCTGGATCCAAGCGTCCCAGGATGCATTGCAGCGAAAACGTTCAACAATGTTCAGCGTGACCAATGTTTCTATCTTGGAAAATGAAATTGCATGCTGTATGGAGTGTTTTTGACATATCTTGTCTCAGGATTTGCTTGCAGTCCTACCATATCCCACAAAATGCAGAAGTGCAGTCAATGCAGCTTTTTACCTAAAATGGTAAAAATTGGTCAAAGCCTCATGCGGTTTATTACCTGCCCCTGGAATAACATCAAAGGCAATTATAAGAATAATGCTGATAATAGTACAAATTTTGTATGTATGTTTTCAGCCCTACAAAACCATAACTATAGAAGTTTAAATTTATACGTAAAGCTAGATATTTGTAGAAATATCTATATTGATATATAACTATCTATTTATATAGCTAGATATATATCTATGCAGTAACATACATTAGATAGATAGATAGATAGATAGATAGATAGATAGATAGATAGATAGATAGACTGTATAAAAGCCTGCAAGTCTTGCACTTGAAGCAGCTTTATGATGTCATTAAGGCTCGATGGTGACACGCGCACCCGGAACAAGGACCACAGGTTGTTAGCGGCCATTTTTCCATCAGTCTCCACTGGAGCTAGAAGTGAGCAGACAGATACTCCTATAGACGCTGCTGGAGCCAGATCATTTGTCTCTGTGATGGACAACGTTTGAAATTCGCCCTTAAGCGGGAGACGGCAGCCTACAACAGTCAAATTGATCGCTGCTTATCACTTCTTTTGTGGTAGGTACAGTTATTCCAGATAGGGGAATGGGTAGGTTAAGTTATTCCAGGGAGGGGAATGCTTATGGGCAAGGCATTATGCTTGATCGGAGGCGGATGAAGTGGCAAAAAAGGCTCGGCCTACACCATGACCATGCCAATCGTCAACCCAAAGTGAATATGAGCCACACAGGTTGGTTGAAATAGCGCAACATGAATGATGGAACCTGGATCCAAGCGTCCCAGGATGCATTGCAGCGAAAACGTTCAACAATGTTCAGCGTGACCAATGTTTCTATCTTGGAAAATGGAATTGCATGCTGTATGGAGTGTTTTTGACATATCTTGTCTCAGGATTTGCTTGCAGTCCTACCATATCCCACAAAATGCAGAAGTACAGTCAATGCAGCTTTTTACCTAAAATGGTAAAAATTGGTCAAAGACTCATGCGGTTTATTACCTGCCCCTGGAATAACATCAATGGCAATTATAAGAATAATGCTGATAATAATACAAATTTTGTATGTATGTTTTCAGCCCTACAAAACCATAACTATAGAAGTTTAAATTTATACGTAAAGCTAGATATTTGTAGAAATATCTATATTGATATATAGCTATCTATTTATATAGCTAGATATATATCTATGCAGTAACATACATTAGATAATAGATAGATAGATAGATAGACTGTATATAAGCCTGCAAGTCTTGCACTTGAAGCAGCTTTATGATGTCATTAAGGCTCGATGGTGACACGCGCACCCGGAACAAGGACCACAGGTTGTTAGCGGCCATTTTTCCATCAGTCTCCACTGGAGCTAGAAGTGAGCAGACAGATACTCCTATAGACGCTGCTGGAGCCAGATCATTTGTCTCTGTGATGGACAACGTTTGAAATTCGCCCTTAAGCGGGAGACGGCAGCCTACAACAGTCAAATTGATTGCTGCTTATCACTTCTTTTGTGGTAGGTACAGTTATTCCAGATAGGGGAATGGGTAGGTTAAGTTATTCCAGGGAGGGGAATACTTATGGGCAAGGCATTATGCTTGATCAGAGGCGGATGAAGTGGCAAAAAAGGCTCGGCCTACACCATGACCATGCCAATCGTCAACCCAAAGTGAATATGAGCCACACAGGTTGGTTGAAATAGCGCAACATGAATGATGGAACCTGTATCCAAGCGTCCCAGGATGCATTGCAGCGAAAACGTTCAACAATGTTCAGCGTGACCAATGTTTCTATCTTAGAAAATGAAATTGCATGCTGTATGGAGTGTTTTTGACATATCTTGTCTCAGGATTTGCTTGCAGTCCTACCATATCCCACAAAATGCAGAAGTGCAGTCAATGCAGCTTTTTACCTAAAATGGTAAAAATTGGTCAAAGCCTCATGCGGTTTATTACCTGCCCCTGGAATAACATCAATGGCAATTATAAGAATAATGCTGATAATAGTACAAATTTTGTATGTATGTTTTCAGCCCTACAAAACCATAACTATAGAAGTTTAAATTTATACGTAAAGCTAGATATTTGTAGAAATATCTATATTGATATATAACTATCTATTTATATAGCTAGATATATATCTATGCAGTAACATACATTAGATAGATAGATAGATAGATAGATAGATAGATAGACTGTATATAAGCCTGCAAGTCTTGCACTTGAAGCAGCTTTATGATGTCATTAAGGCTCGATGGTGACACGCGCACCCGGAACAAGGACCACAGGTTGTTAGCGGCCATTTTTCCATCAGTCTCCACTGGAGCTAGAAGTGAGCAGACAGATACTCCTATAGACGCTGCTGGAGCCAGATCATTTGTCTCTGTGATGGACAACGTTTGAAATTCGCCCTTAAGCGGGAGACGGCAGCCTACAACAGTCAAATTGATTGCTGCTTATCACTTCTTTTGTGGTAGGTACAGTTATTCCAGATAGGGGAATGGGTAGGTTAAGTTATTCCAGGGAGGGGAATGCTTATGGGCAAGGCATTATGCTTGATCAGAGGCGGATGAAGTGGCAAAAAAGGCTCGGCCTACACCATGACCATGCCAATCGTCAACCCAAAGTAAATATGAGCCACACAGGTTGGTTGAAATAGCGCAACATGAATGATGGAACCTGTATCCAAGCGTCCCAGGATGCATTGCAGCGAAAACGTTCAACAATGTTCAGCGTGACCAATGTTTCTATCTTGGAAAATGAAATTGCATGCTGTATGGAGTGTTTTTGACATATCTTGTCTCAGGATTTGCTTGCAGTCCTACCATATCCCACAAAATGCAGAAGTGCAGTCAATGCAGCTTTTTACCTAAAATGGTAAAAATTGGTCAAAGCCTCATGCGGTTTATTACCTGCCCCTGGAATAACATCAATGGCAATTATAAGAATAATGCTGATAATAGTACAAATTTTGTATGTATGTTTTCAGCCCTACAAAACCATAACTATAGAAGTTTAAATTTATACGTAAAGCTAGATATTTGTAGAAATATCTATATTGATATATAACTATCTATTTATATAGCTAGATATATATCTATGCAGTAACATACATTAGATAGATAGATAGATAGATAGATAGATAGATAGATAGATAGATAGACTGTATATAAGCCTGCAAGTCTTGCACTTGAAGCAGCTTTATGATGTCATTAAGGCTCGATGGTGACACGCGCACCCGGAACAAGGACCACAGGTTGTTAGCGGCCATTTTTCCATCAGTCTCCACTGGAGCTAGAAGTGAGCAGACAGATACTCCTATAGACGCTGCTGGAGCCAGATCATTTGTCTCTGTGATGGACAACGTTTGAAATTCGCCCTTAAGCGGGAGACGGCAGCCTACAACAGTCAAATTGATCGCTGCTTATCACTTCTTTTGTGGTAGGTACAGTTATTCCAGATAGGGGAATGGGTAGGTTAAATTATTCCAGGGTGGGGAATGCTTATGGGCAAGGCATTATGCTTGATCGGAGGCGGATGAAGTGGCAAAAAAGGCTCGGCCTACACCATGACCATGCCAATCGTCAACCCAAAGTGAATATGAGCCACACAGGTTGGTTGAAATAGCGCAACATGAATGATGGAACCTGTATCCAAGCGTCCCAGGATGCATTGCAGCGAAAACGTTCAACAATGTTCAGCGTGACCAATGTTTCTATCTTGGAAAATGAAATTGCATGCTGTATGGAGTGTTTTTGACATATCTTGTCTCAGGATTTGCTTGCAGTCCTACCATATCCCACAAAATGCAGAAGTGCAGTCAATGCAGCTTTTTACCTAAAATGGTAAAAATTGGTCAAAGCCTCATGCGGTTTATTACCTGCCCCTGGAATAACATCAATGGCAATTATAAGAATAATGCTGATAATAGTACAAATTTTGTATGTATGTTTTCAGCCCTACAAAACCATAACTATAGAAGTTTAAATTTATACGTAAAGCTAGATATTTGTAGAAATATCTATATTGATATATAACTATCTATTTATATAGCTAGATATATATCTATGCAGTAACATACATTAGATAGATAGATAGATAGATAGATAGATAGATAGATAGATAGATAGATAGATAGATAGACTGTATATAAGCCTGCAAGTCTTGCACTTGAAGCAGCTTTATGATGTCATTAAGGCTCGATGGTGACACGCGCACCCGGAACAAGGACCACAGGTTGTTAGCGGCCATTTTTCCATCAGTCTCCACTGGAGCTAGAAGTGAGCAGACAGATACTCCTATAGACGCTGCTGGAGCCAGATCATTTGTCTCTGTGATGGACAACGTTTGAAATTCGCCCTTAACCCCTTAACGACCAATGACGTACCTGGTACGTCATGGAGCGTCGGGGTATGTATGAAGAGAGGTTGCGTGGCAACCTCTCTTCATACAGTGCGGGCATCAGCTGTTTATAACAGCTGACACCCGCGGGCAATAGCCGCGAGCGGCCGCGCGGCCGATCGCGGCTATTAACCATTTAAACGCCGCTGTCAATTCTGACAGCGGCATTTAAATCCCCCGAACGATGTTCGGGGGTCCCGCGCGCCCCCCCCGCGGTGAGATCGGGGGAGCCTTGCACGTATCATGGCAGCCGGGGGCCTAATGAAAGGCCCCAGGGCTGCCTTAGCAGACTGCCTATCAAGCCGTCCCCGTGGGGTGGCTTCATAGGTTGCCTGTCAAAAAGCAGTATGACGTAATGCTATAGCATTACGTCATACTGCAGGAGCGATCAAAGCATCGCATCTTAAAGTCCCCCAGGGGGACTTCAAAGTAAAGTAAAAAAAAGAATCAATAAAGTTTTCTTTTAATTGAAAAAAAAAAAAAGTTGTAAAAGTTTAAATCACCCCCCTTTTGCCATATCTATTATTAAAAAATCTAAATAATAAATTAAAAATATGTATTTGATATCGCCGCGTCCGTAAAAGTCCGATCTATCAAAGTAGCACATAATTTTTCCCGCACGGTGAACGTCGTCCGAAACAAAAAATGAAGAACGCCAGAAATGCACTTTTTTAGTTACCCTGTCTCCAATAAAAAACGCAATAAAAAGCGATCAAAAAGTCATATGTATTCCAAAATGGTACTATCAGAAACTACAGGACATCCCGCAAAAAATGAGACCTTGCTCAACTACGTCGACGGAAAAATAAAAAAGTTATCGCGCGCACAAAATGACGACAGAAAATAATTGAAAAAAATTTTATGTCTTTAAAAAAAAAAAAAGAGGAGTATAGTAAAAAAAAACCTAAACAAGTTTGGCATCGTAGTAATCGTACCGACCCATAGAATAAAGTTATCATGTCGTTTTTGTTGCCATTTGTGCGCCGTAGAAGCAAGACGTACTAAAAGATGGCAAAATGTCGTTTTTTTTCCATTTTACTCCACTTAGAATTTTTTAAAAGTTTTTCAGTACATTATATGGTACTTTAAATAGCACCATTGAAAAATACAACTCATCCCGCAAAAAACAAGCCCTCATACAGTGACGTGGATGGATAAATAAAGGAGTTATGATTTTTTTAAAGGGGGGAGGAAAAAACGAAAATGGAAAACGAAAAATGGCCGCGTCATTAAGGGGTTAAGCGGGAGACGGCAGCCTACAACAGTCAAATTGATTGCTGCTTATCACTTCTTTTGTGGTAGGTACAGTTATTCCAGATAGGGGAATGGGTAGGTTAAGTTATTCCAGGGAGGGGAATGCTTATGGGCAAGGCATTATGCTTGATCAGAGGCGGATGAAGTGGCAAAAAAGGCTCGGCCTACACCATGACCATGCCAATCGTCAACCCAAAGTAAATATGAGCCACACAGGTTGGTTGAAATAGCGCAACATGAATGATGGAACCTGTATCCAAGCGTCCCAGGATGCATTGCAGCGAAAACGTTCAACAATGTTCAGCGTGACCAATGTTTCTATCTTGGAAAATGAAATTGCATGCTGTATGGAGTGTTTTTGACATATCTTGTCTCAGGATTTGCTTGCAGTCCTACCATATCCCACAAAATGCAGAAGTGCAGTCAATGCAGCTTTTTACCTAAAATGGTAAAAATTGGTCAAAGCCTCATGCGGTTTATTACCTGCCCCTGGAATAACATCAATGGCAATTATAAGAATAATGCTGATAATAGTACAAATTTTGTATGTATGTTTTCAGCCCTACAAAACCATAACTATAGAAGTTTAAATTTATACGTAAAGCTAGATATTTGTAGAAATATCTATATTGATATATAACTATCTATTTATATAGCTAGATATATATCTATGCAGTAACATACATTAGATAGATAGATAGATAGATAGATAGATAGATAGATAGATAGACTGTATATAAGCCTGCAAGTCTTGCACTTGAAGCAGCTTTATGATGTCATTAAGGCTCGATGGTGACACGCGCACCCGGAACAAGGACCACAGGTTGTTAGCGGCCATTTTTCCATCAGTCTCCACTGGAGCTAGAAGTGAGCAGACAGATACTCCTATAGACGCTGCTGGAGCCAGATCATTTGTCTCTGTGATGGACAACGTTTGAAATTCGCCCTTAAGCGGGAGACGGCAGCCTACAACAGTCAAATTGATCGCTGCTTATCACTTCTTTTGTGGTAGGTACAGTTATTCCAGATAGGGGAATGGGTAGGTTAAATTATTCCAGGGTGGGGAATGCTTATGGGCAAGGCATTATGCTTGATCGGAGGCGGATGAAGTGGCAAAAAAGGCTCGGCCTACACCATGACCATGCCAATCGTCAACCGAAAGTGAATATGAGCCACACAGGTTGGTTGAAATAGCGCAACATGAATGATGGAACCTGTATCCAAGCGTCCCAGGATGCATTGCAGCGAAAACGTTCAACAATGTTCAGCGTGACCAATGTTTCTATCTTGGAAAATGAAATTGCATGCTGTATGGAGTGTTTTTGACATATCTTGTCTCAGGATTTGCTTGCAGTCCTACCATATCCCACAAAATGCAGAAGTGCAGTCAATGCAGCTTTTTACCTAAAATGGTAAAAATTGGTCAAAGCCTCATGCGGTTTATTACCTGCCCCTGGAATAACATCAATGGCAATTATAAGAATAATGCTGATAATAGTACAAATTTTGTATGTATGTTTTCAGCCCTACAAAACCATAACTATAGAAGTTTAAATTTATACGTAAAGCTAGATATTTGTAGAAATATCTATATTGATATATAACTATCTATTTATATAGCTAGATATATATCTATGCAGTAACATACATTAGATAGATAGATAGATAGATAGATAGATAGATAGATAGATAGATAGATAGATAGACTGTATATAAGCCTGCAAGTCTTGCACTTGAAGCAGCTTTATGATGTCATTAAGGCTCGATGGTGACACGCGCACCCGGAACAAGGACCACAGGTTGTTAGCGGCCATTTTTCCATCAGTCTCCACTGGAGCTAGAAGTGAGCAGACAGATACTCCTATAGACGCTGCTGGAGCCAGATCATTTGTCTCTGTGATGGACAACGTTTGAAATTCGCCCTTAAGCGGGAGACGGCAGCCTACAACAGTCAAATTGATCGCTGCTTATCACTTCTTTTGTGGTAGGTACAGTTATTCCAGATAGGGGAATGGGTAGGTTAAATTATTCCAGGGTGGGGAATGCTTATGGGCAAGGCATTATGCTTGATCGGAGGCGGATGAAGTGGCAAAAAAGGCTCGGCCTACACCATGACCATGCCAATCGTCAACCGAAAGTGAATATGAGCCACACAGGTTGGTTGAAATAGCGCAACATGAATGATGGAACCTGTATCCAAGCGTCCCAGGATGCATTGCAGCGAAAACGTTCAACAATGTTCAGCGTGACCAATGTTTCTATCTTGGAAAATGAAATTGCATGCTGTATGGAGTGTTTTTGACATATCTTGTCTCAGGATTTGCTTGCAGTCCTACCATATCCCACAAAATGCAGAAGTGCAGTCAATGCAGCTTTTTACCTAAAATGGTAAAAATTGGTCAAAGCCTCATGCGGTTTATTACCTGCCCCTGGAATAACATCAATGGCAATTATAAGAATAATGCTGATAATAGTACAAATTTTGTATGTATGTTTTCAGCCCTACAAAACCATAACTATAGAAGTTTAAATTTATACGTAAAGCTAGATATTTGTAGAAATATCTATATTGATATATAACTATCTATTTATATAGCTAGATATATATCTATGCAGTAACATACATTAGATAGATAGATAGATAGATAGATAGATAGATAGATAGATAGACTGTATATAAGCCTGCAAGTCTTGCACTTGAAGCAGCTTTATGATGTCATTAAGGCTCGATGGTGACACGCGCACCCGGAACAAGGACCACAGGTTGTTAGCGGCCATTTTTCCATCAGTCTCCACTGGAGCTAGAAGTGAGCAGACAGATACTCCTATAGACGCTGCTGGAGCCAGATCATTTGTCTCTGTGATGGACAACGTTTGAAATTCGCCCTTAAGCGGGAGACGGCAGCCTACAACAGTCAAATTGATCGCTGCTTATCACTTCTTTTGTGGTAGGTACAGTTATTCCAGATAGGGGAATGGGTAGGTTAAATTATTCCAGGGTGGGGAATGCTTATGGGCAAGGCATTATGCTTGATCGGAGGCGGATGAAGTGGCAAAAAAGGCTCGGCCTACACCATGACCATGCCAATCGTCAACCGAAAGTGAATATGAGCCACACAGGTTGGTTGAAATAGCGCAACATGAATGATGGAACCTGTATCCAAGCGTCCCAGGATGCATTGCAGCGAAAACGTTCAACAATGTTCAGCGTGACCAATGTTTCTATCTTGGAAAATGAAATTGCATGCTGTATGGAGTGTTTTTGACATATCTTGTCTCAGGATTTGCTTGCAGTCCTACCATATCCCACAAAATGCAGAAGTGCAGTCAATGCAGCTTTTTACCTAAAATGGTAAAAATTGGTCAAAGCCTCATGCGGTTTATTACCTGCCCCTGGAATAACATCAATGGCAATTATAAGAATAATGCTGATAATAGTACAAATTTTGTATGTATGTTTTCAGCCCTACAAAACCATAACTATAGAAGTTTAAATTTATACGTAAAGCTAGATATTTGTAGAAATATCTATATTGATATATAACTATCTATTTATATAGCTAGATATATATCTATGCAGTAACATACATTAGATAGATAGATAGATAGATAGATAGATAGATAGATAGATAGATAGATAGACTGTATATAAGCCTGCAAGTCTTGCACTTGAAGCAGCTTTATGATGTCATTAAGGCTCGATGGTGACACGCGCACCCGGAACAAGGACCACAGGTTGTTAGCGGCCATTTTTCCATCAGTCTCCACTGGAGCTAGAAGTGAGCAGACAGATACTCCTATAGACGCTGCTGGAGCCAGATCATTTGTCTCTGTGATGGACAACGTTTGAAATTCGCCCTTAAGCGGGAGACGGCAGCCTACAACAGTCAAATTGATCGCTGCTTATCACTTCTTTTGTGGTAGGTACAGTTATTCCAGATAGGGGAATGGGTAGGTTAAATTATTCCAGGGTGGGGAATGCTTATGGGCAAGGCATTATGCTTGATCGGAGGCGGATGAAGTGGCAAAAAAGGCTCGGCCTACACCATGACCATGCCAATCGTCAACCGAAAGTGAATATGAGCCACACAGGTTGGTTGAAATAGCGCAACATGAATGATGGAACCTGTATCCAAGCGTCCCAGGATGCATTGCAGCGAAAACGTTCAACAATGTTCAGCGTGACCAATGTTTCTATCTTGGAAAATGAAATTGCATGCTGTATGGAGTGTTTTTGACATATCTTGTCTCAGGATTTGCTTGCAGTCCTACCATATCCCACAAAATGCAGAAGTGCAGTCAATGCAGCTTTTTACCTAAAATGGTAAAAATTGGTCAAAGCCTCATGCGGTTTATTACCTGCCCCTGGAATAACATCAATGGCAATTATAAGAATAATGCTGATAATAGTACAAATTTTGTATGTATGTTTTCAGCCCTACAAAACCATAACTATAGAAGTTTAAATTTATACGTAAAGCTAGATATTTGTAGAAATATCTATATTGATATATAACTATCTATTTATATAGCTAGATATATATCTATGCAGTAACATACATTAGATAGATAGATAGATAGATAGATAGATAGATAGATAGATAGACTGTATATAAGCCTGCAAGTCTTGCACTTGAAGCAGCTTTATGATGTCATTAAGGCTCGATGGTGACACGCGCACCCGGAACAAGGACCACAGGTTGTTAGCGGCCATTTTTCCATCAGTCTCCACTGGAGCTAGAAGTGAGCAGACAGATACTCCTATAGACGCTGCTGGAGCCAGATCATTTGTCTCTGTGATGGACAACGTTTGAAATTCGCCCTTAAGCGGGAGACGGCAGCCTACAACAGTCAAATTGATTGCTGCTTATCACTTCTTTTGTGGTAGGTACAGTTATTCCAGATAGGGGAATGGGTAGGTTAAGTTATTCCAGGGAGGGGAATGCTTATGGGCAAGGCATTATGCTTGATCAGAGGCGGATGAAGTGGCAAAAAAGGCTCGGCCTACACCATGACCATGCCAATCGTCAACCCAAAGTAAATATGAGCCACACAGGTTGGTTGAAATAGCGCAACATGAATGATGGAACCTGTATCCAAGCGTCCCAGGATGCATTGCAGCGAAAACGTTCAACAATGTTCAGCGTGACCAATGTTTCTATCTTGGAAAATGAAATTGCATGCTGTATGGAGTGTTTTTGACATATCTTGCCTCAGGATTTGCTTGCAGTCCTACCATATCCCACAAAATGCAGAAGTGCAGTCAATGCAGCTTTTTACCTAAAATGGTAAAAATTGGTCAAAGCCTCATGCGGTTTATTACCTGCCCCTGGAATAACATCAATGGCAATTATAAGAATAATGCTGATAATAGTACAAATTTTGTATGTATGTTTTCAGCCCTACAAAACCATAACTATAGAAGTTTAAATTTATACGTAAAGCTAGATATTTGTAGAAATATCTATATTGATATATAACTATCTATTTATATAGCTAGATATATATCTATGCAGTAACATACATTAGATAGATAGATAGATAGATAGATAGATAGATAGATAGATAGACTGTATATAAGCCTGCAAGTCTTGCACTTGAAGCAGCTTTATGATGTCATTAAGGCTCGATGGTGACACGCGCACCCGGAACAAGGACCACAGGTTGTTAGCGGCCATTTTTCCATCAGTCTCCACTGGAGCTAGAAGTGAGCAGACAGATACTCCTATAGACGCTGCTGGAGCCAGATCATTTGTCTCTGTGATGGACAACGTTTGAAATTCGCCCTTAAGCGGGAGACGGCAGCCTACAACAGTCAAATTGATTGCTGCTTATCACTTCTTTTGTGGTAGGTACAGTTATTCCAGATAGGGGAATGGGTAGGTTAAGTTATTCCAGGGAGGGGAATGCTTATGGGCAAGGCATTATGCTTGATCAGAGGCGGATGAAGTGGCAAAAAAGGCTCGGCCTACACCATGACCATGCCAATCGTCAACCCAAAGTAAATATGAGCCACACAGGTTGGTTGAAATAGCGCAACATGAATGATGGAACCTGTATCCAAGCGTCCCAGGATGCATTGCAGCGAAAACGTTCAACAATGTTCAGCGTGACCAATGTTTCTATCTTGGAAAATGAAATTGCATGCTGTATGGAGTGTTTTTGACATATCTTGTCTCAGGATTTGCTTGCAGTCCTACCATATCCCACAAAATGCAGAAGTGCAGTCAATGCAGCTTTTTACCTAAAATGGTAAAAATTGGTCAAAGCCTCATGCGGTTTATTACCTGCCCCTGGAATAACATCAATGGCAATTATAAGAATAATGCTGATAATAGTACAAATTTTGTATGTATGTTTTCAGCCCTACAAAACCATAACTATAGAAGTTTAAATTTATACGTAAAGCTAGATATTTGTAGAAATATCTATATTGATATATAACTATCTATTTATATAGCTAGATATATATCTATGCAGTAACATACATTAGATAGATAGATAGATAGATAGATAGATAGATAGATAGACTGTATATAAGCCTGCAAGTCTTGCACTTGAAGCAGCTTTATGATGTCATTAAGGCTCGATGGTGACACGCGCACCCGGAACAAGGACCACAGGTTGTTAGCGGCCATTTTTCCATCAGTCTCCACTGGAGCTAGAAGTGAGCAGACAGATACTCCTATAGACGCTGCTGGAGCCAGATCATTTGTCTCTGTGATGGACAACGTTTGAAATTCGCCCTTAAGCGGGAGACGGCAGCCTACAACAGTCAAATTGATCGCTGCTTATCACTTCTTTTGTGGTAGGTACAGTTATTCCAGATAGGGGAATGGGTAGGTTAAATTATTCCAGGGTGGGGAATGCTTATGGGCAAGGCATTATGCTTGATCGGAGGCGGATGAAGTGGCAAAAAAGGCTCGGCCTACACCATGACCATGCCAATCGTCAACCCAAAGTGAATATGAGCCACACAGGTTGGTTGAAATAGCGCAACATGAATGATGGAACCTGTATCCAAGCGTCCCAGGATGCATTGCAGCGAAAACGTTCAACAATGTTCAGCGTGACCAATGTTTCTATCTTGGAAAATGAAATTGCATGCTGTATGGAGTGTTTTTGACATATCTTGTCTCAGGATTTGCTTGCAGTCCTACCATATCCCACAAAATGCAGAAGTGCAGTCAATGCAGCTTTTTACCTAAAATGGTAAAAATTGGTCAAAGCCTCATGCGGTTTATTACCTGCCCCTGGAATAACATCAATGGCAATTATAAGAATAATGCTGATAATAGTACAAATTTTGTATGTATGTTTTCAGCCCTACAAAACCATAACTATAGAAGTTTAAATTTATACGTAAAGCTAGATATTTGTAGAAATATCTATATTGATATATAACTATCTATTTATATAGCTAGATATATATCTATGCAGTAACATACATTAGATAGATAGATAGATAGATAGATAGATAGATAGATAGATAGATAGATAGATAGATAGATAGATAGATAGATAGACTGTATATAAGCCTGCAAGTCTTGCACTTGAAGCAGCTTTATGATGTCATTAAGGCTCGATGGTGACACGCGCACCCGGAACAAGGACCACAGGTTGTTAGCGGCCATTTTTCCATCAGTCTCCACTGGAGCTAGAAGTGAGCAGACAGATACTCCTATAGACGCTGCTGGAGCCAGATCATTTGTCTCTGTGATGGACAACGTTTGAAATTCGCCCTTAAGCGGGAGACGGCAGCCTACAACAGTCAAATTGATTGCTGCTTATCACTTCTTTTGTGGTAGGTACAGTTATTCCAGATAGGGGAATGGGTAGGTTAAGTTATTCCAGGGAGGGGAATGCTTATGGGCAAGGCATTATGCTTGATCAGAGGCGGATGAAGTGGCAAAAAAGGCTCGGCCTACACCATGACCATGCCAATCGTCAACCCAAAGTAAATATGAGCCACACAGGTTGGTTGAAATAGCGCAACATGAATGATGGAACCTGTATCCAAGCGTCCCAGGATGCATTGCAGCGAAAACGTTCAACAATGTTCAGCGTGACCAATGTTTCTATCTTGGAAAATGAAATTGCATGCTGTATGGAGTGTTTTTGACATATCTTGTCTCAGGATTTGCTTGCAGTCCTACCATATCCCACAAAATGCAGAAGTGCAGTCAATGCAGCTTTTTACCTAAAATGGTAAAAATTGGTCAAAGCCTCATGCGGTTTATTACCTGCCCCTGGAATAACATCAATGGCAATTATAAGAATAATGCTGATAATAGTACAAATTTTGTATGTATGTTTTCAGCCCTACAAAACCATAACTATAGAAGTTTAAATTTATACGTAAAGCTAGATATTTGTAGAAATATCTATATTGATATATAACTATCTATTTATATAGCTAGATATATATCTATGCAGTAACATACATTAGATAGATAGATAGATAGATAGATAGATAGATAGATAGATAGATAGACTGTATATAAGCCTGCAAGTCTTGCACTTGAAGCAGCTTTATGATGTCATTAAGGCTCGATGGTGACACGCGCACCCGGAACAAGGACCACAGGTTGTTAGCGGCCATTTTTCCATCAGTCTCCACTGGAGCTAGAAGTGAGCAGACAGATACTCCTATAGACGCTGCTGGAGCCAGATCATTTGTCTCTGTGATGGACAACGTTTGAAATTCGCCCTTAAGCGGGAGACGGCAGCCTACAACAGTCAAATTGATCGCTGCTTATCACTTCTTTTGTGGTAGGTACAGTTATTCCAGATAGGGGAATGGGTAGGTTAAATTATTCCAGGGTGGGGAATGCTTATGGGCAAGGCATTATGCTTGATCGGAGGCGGATGAAGTGGCAAAAAAGGCTCGGCCTACACCATGACCATGCCAATCGTCAACCGAAAGTGAATATGAGCCACACAGGTTGGTTGAAATAGCGCAACATGAATGATGGAACCTGTATCCAAGCGTCCCAGGATGCATTGCAGCGAAAACGTTCAACAATGTTCAGCGTGACCAATGTTTCTATCTTGGAAAATGAAATTGCATGCTGTATGGAGTGTTTTTGACATATCTTGTCTCAGGATTTGCTTGCAGTCCTACCATATCCCACAAAATGCAGAAGTGCAGTCAATGCAGCTTTTTACCTAAAATGGTAAAAATTGGTCAAAGCCTCATGCGGTTTATTACCTGCCCCTGGAATAACATCAATGGCAATTATAAGAATAATGCTGATAATAGTACAAATTTTGTATGTATGTTTTCAGCCCTACAAAACCATAACTATAGAAGTTTAAATTTATACGTAAAGCTAGATATTTGTAGAAATATCTATATTGATATATAACTATCTATTTATATAGCTAGATATATATCTATGCAGTAACATACATTAGATAGATAGATAGATAGATAGATAGATAGATAGATAGATAGACTGTATATAAGCCTGCAAGTCTTGCACTTGAAGCAGGCTTTATGATGTCATTAAGGCTCGATGGTGACACGCGCACCCGGAACAAGGACCACAGGTTGTTAGCGGCCATTTTTCCATCAGTCTCCACTGGAGCTA